>NC_051159.1:96494640-96788546 GCF_013339745.2 Dermacentor silvarum
CCCGTTTTGCGTTTTTGAGTCAGTTTTATCGCAGTTTTTATAGAATGTAACCTAAAGGGAGTGTGGAAGATGACAAATGTCGCACGCGCTGCAGGTCTGCGAAGGATGGCCGCCTATCTTTGATTGAGAGCTGTGTGTGTGTGTGTGTGTGTTGTGTGTGTTTTTTATTCGCCTTCAGACAGTAGCTTAGAGTTCGTCTGCGTCTTTTTTCCCCTCATATGGTTTGCGGCTTGCTTTGCGTTTAGAAGGTTAAACAGAATAGGATATATATTTATGTATTATTATGGGCGGAGGACTCGAAGTGACAAGATGTCGAAAGTCAATATTGGTATCTCTCGTGCGACCCTGTTTTTCCTTTCTTTTCCTTTTTTTGGCTACCGTTATTGGAGGTCTTATTAACCGTGCTGTTTTTGATCATTAGTATTTAATGCGAATGTTCGGTTATATTTTAAGCGCGGTACTGTAGGTCAGCGAAATTTGGAGCAGAATAAACGTTGTTCTGGGCGTCGAGTATAAAATGTGTTTTTTTTTTTTTTTTTTTTTTTTTGGGGGGGGGGGGGGGGACAGCCTGCCTATATTCATGGTTGGTAATCGCAAACCGATGCTTAAAGTTTATTTTAACTGCATGCAGCGTGTTACGTTCATAGTATAACGAGCTGTTCTTCGCAAGTTCCTTTTTATTTCTTCTTCATTTCTTCAAAAGTGAACGCCGTATAAATGTAACAGCCCTAACCCTCACCAGTTACTTGGCTTCTTGGACATTTTGCGGCTGAGCACGCGCGTGGCTCCTGGGTTCGGCTCTCTGGTGTGGCGGTCGCATTGAGATTGGGGCAGAACTCAAACACATCCGTTTGCTGAGATGTCGGTGCACTTAAAAGAACACCAAGTGATTACACCGAAGCAATCTGTCGACATCACTCGGGAGGCGAAGTAGTCCCCCCCCCCCCCCCCCCACACACACACACACAGGCACGCACGCAAGCACACACACACACACACAAAAAAAAAAGGAAAAAAAACTACATGAGTTTTGCAACAACGATAGTTTCTGATGCTGTACGGATGACGTTGGATACGGCGATGTTGATGTTTTCAGGATGGTTGATGTTTTCAAGTATATTGACATGTGTAGATTGTTATCTTTTTCCGGTGACCGTTTTTTATCGGCTAAAGTGCTGTTCCAAACTTGTCGGTCCGCGCAGGACGCGCCCCAATGTGTCGCAACTTTCTGGAATGTTGTCGCCGGTTCTATAGCGAAAGAACCTTGTCTAATCAGAATGCGTGCGCGACGCGGATAGTGGTGTAGTACATTCTAGGAACGTACGCTAGCACCAGGGATTACGTTGGAATGTACGATGAGTCATGTATATATACCGTACAGCCGTCGCACTTGACCCGTAGATCAGATTTCGACGACCGACGATTGTGCTTGCCTCTATCCTTGTGCTGCTAGTGTTACTTGATTTGCTGGGCACAAGTTCGCCCAATATAATGGGCTGGATTCGTGACTCACAGTTTGGCCACTGACTGGTTCCTCATAGTCACTATACACAGCGTGACAATATTGTCGCGTTCTGTATCACGACGTACGACAAACGAACGTGGCATCACGTCCGGTCGTTTTACTTATCTTTAACTCGACAGACGTTTAGTGGCTGATTCTAATGCCAGCTTCCAGTCAAAGACCGCGACGGAACTTACGTATCTGCTGTTGCATATATAGTTGAATTAATTAGAAAGGTTAATAGAAGAAATGTCGATTGCAGGTAGGTTCACCGCCGTGAACCAAGTTCTGTGTCACTACTGAGGCACACTTGGACAAAAATTTTGTAAAAAAATAAATAAAATATTGTTAGCCTTCGAAGGTTATCAACGCCATAAGAGGTTCTGTACCTTATTCGTGATATTTTTAATTCAGCTTTTGCCTCACGTGCCTGATCACTTCTTTGCCTGCACTGCTCCGTGTCTGGTCTCGTGATGCATTTAACGTTTTAACGCAGAAGCGTTTCGTAACTAGACGTCCCATCGCTTTCCTACCAAAACCCATGAACTTTACGAAAGTATACATGTTAATGGTCATGCTCCGTTAGTTCAGTACAGTTGGTATGTAGTTACGCACATAACGCGCTATCCGATCGGTGTTAATCGTGTGCGTTTGTCATCTTTGATATTCCAATGCGTTTGCATACTTGATCGCAGTCGCGTCGGTCCGTTTAGAGCCGATTTAACTTTGTTGTTTCTTTCTGATACTGTGTTCCTCTTCGAATGGACTTTCTCGCAGATTCGGCACGCTTAGGAAAAGCTACGATTTCATCTCATTTTATTCTCTTGCGTACGTTGGTAAAGAGAATAAGGAAAAAAATGCATCACTTTTTTTTTTTTTCATCACTGAGAGCGTTATAATGGGGTCATCCTCCGCGGTCTCATCGCCTATATCTCTTTCTGTTGTTGACAGTGTTTGCGTCTTCCGTTATAAACGATCGGGCGTCGTCTCGCTTCTCGAAATAGAGACGTCGCGACGCCTTCGCGCGCGCCTTTCCTCCGTTCTGCTATAGATCTTGCACGTATGACGAAGAAGCCTAAGGAACAGAGCCACGGGGGACTTTATTTTATATAGAAGCACGTCGTGGTCATCAAGGCGCCATTACAGTGTATCAGCTACCCCCTGCGTGTGTTAGTTCGTCCGTAATGTGTATGTGTTCTTTTCTGGCCTCGTCAGGAAGAAATGGCCGCCTTCCATCTTGCCTCCAAAGCAATCGCCGTCGTGCAGTGGTTTTTTTACCCTTCTTCTGGCCTCGGCGTGAGAAATAGCCCGGCCCGCTCTCGGATATCCCTCCACCCGTCGCTCCTGCGCTCATTTCATATATCGACGGATCAGATATGTCCGTGACGTACATCGTGCCAGAAGTGCCGATCGTAAGTCTTGCTTAAAGTTTAATCGCTGGCCGCTCTTCCGATCGACGGCGGGAAAACGACCGACCCAGCGAGGGAGGGGCAGGGCGGGAACGTGACCCCTAGTTTCCTTGTTTCTGCGCTTTGTAATCTTTCTTTCTTTCTTTTTATGTTGTGATTTTTAACTCGCTTCCACGATGTGATTTCTTCGTCAGGAGTTCAGCTTTCTCCATATCACGTTTTCACGTTTCTTCTTTCTTTTCTTCTTTTTTTTTTTTCTCTTTTTCGTGTTGGATTGGTCTCGGGTCTCGGGTTTTAAAAGGAATAACAGTCCCCTTTGACCGACTCTATAGTGTGCAATGTGCGTCGTGGTTGTGTACCTTTTTTTACGCATTTCCTGGAAATGCTTTTTTTTTTTTTTCTTGACTTGTAGATATGTTTATAGTGCCAGAAAGTGGTAGAGGATGAGGAGAAGGGGGAAGGGGGGGGGGGGTCTGCTATACGGCCGGAACGACCCTGAATCTGATCCATACAAACCGTGAATGATGACGAGAGGTTGCCGAAGGGCGGCCCTCCTGTTTCGCGTCTCCGAAAGCGAGCGAATCGCGTTTTTTTTTTTTTCTGGCGTATCTTCTGGGACGTTTCATTGTTTCGTTTTTGTTTTCCCGCTTTTTATTTTTTTTTATTTTACTTTCTTGTGACGCCGAAGACCTCGTCACGCGCCTCCCTCTGTCCTCAGCAGTAAACGTTTCGGAACCGGCTGCTTACGACGTTCTGGCCAATCTTAAACCTGACCCCACTTTTCCTGCTTTGCAGGACGCGTTGTCTGGCTCAATGCCGAACGCCTTCTTTTGCAATAGTTAGCTTTCTTTCGGGTCCTTTTTGCTCGTGTCCCGGCGTTTCTCGTTCCATATTGAGTGGTCCTCTGTTTACGTCGTCGGAACATTACGCGGGGCATTGTGGCGTTCATCTTTTCTTTCGTGTATCAACTTTCTCTCCGACTTTTTTTTTTTTTTTCTGTCGTTCGTGGTCGGCATTCACGTAAAGGAGTGAAGTTGTGTTCCCCACGTTAGGCGTGCGATCGCGTATTCTGGTCCTATACGTGACACGCCATCTCGTTTGAGTTTTCTCACTTTTTTCGGGGGGCAAGCGCGCCTAGCTCCGGCTGAATTGCGTATGGAAGGAGAAAAAAAAATTACGTGCCGTAAAACCGGAACGAGTAAACTGCGACAGAATGCAATTTGCGGTTGCGCGTTTTTCGTATTTCTTTGTTTCGTGTGTGTGTGTGTGTGTTTTTTTTTTTTTTTTCCCGCTCCCGTTGTGGGAGAAACGGCGCTGTTGTATAAAGCCTTGGGCATCGAGAGCACACGGCGACGATCGTGTTGGCCCCGCGTTTCTGCACAGGTATAGTTTTTGGAGTGTTTCGTCCTTTTGCACAATGTCTTTTTTTTTTAAATGAAAAACGTAGTCCCGTGTTTCAGCTGTGGTCGCTGCATGACGCATTCTTTTTTTTTCTGTAATTTTTTTTATTTTCATCTTGGAATGTATTGTGGCTCTTCCGCTTTTAACGTCATTTGGAGCCGCTTCCGTTAGTCATTAAGCTTGTACGACACTGTACCTCAACTTTTTTTTTCGTCGCTGTGGGCAACGTTAAGGCTTGTGACTGTTTACTACAACTGCTCCTGGCGCTAGTGCCGTTGCATGTTTACCTTATACGCAGTCTTCTATTCCTGGAATGCGGATCACGTCATGATCACATTATTCGCAAGAAGTAGTTCGTTATTTGTCATCTCTTTCTAACTGTATCGCTTTCTCTCTTTCTTAGCTTTGCCGCCGTTTAGATAAGTACGTGTGAGCTAGAGAGAGATCCAAGCGAGCCGTTTAGATAAGCCGTCTGCGCTTCAATTGGCGTTGCCCAAACTCAGCAGTGTCCGATGGCGCCCATGTTAACTCGATGCCGAGCATGCGCTGTGAACCGACGGGGTTAGATTGTTTATGAGCGTTGGGAAGCGCGTGTAGAGGACGCTAATGAATCCACGGCGTTAGGGAGCCTACATGCAAGCGCTGTTTTAGGGTGGTGACAGCCTTTGTAAGGGCACTTGCCGCCGCCAGCTAAATTGGCGGGTTAAATCTGGGGCACAAAATGGCGAAAAGCCAGCTGACAGACCATATTTCCCGCAACCCTTGGTGACGTGAAATTAACTTCTTTTAATAGACTGTGGCCTCAGCAACCAGAGACAAATGGCGCGTCTGAGTGCCGTACACGGTACGTCTACGTTTTAGTTAAACAGACTAGTAAGGACAGTCTTTAGTACAGCACACTTCGAAAAACACCCTTTATATATTATGTACAACTGGAAGGCAACGACAATGGTTAATGCAGTTCACATTCTTTGCGTGAGATAATGCTACCACGAGCACGCCATCGTGCCTTATAACTTGTTGCTTTATATGTGTCGCACGAAATGCAATAGAAAAGTAAGTTTGATGTGTTCAAATAAAAGGAAAAGGCAATTAGTATATTAATTAAAGATGTATGCAGGTTTCTTGTGCGCACTGGCGGAAAACTGAATTTAAAGAAATTTAATATATCGCGCGCCAACATGAGTACATCGGAGCGTGACAAAAAAAGGCTGGGGACCAAAATGGTTACCCACCAAATTTGGCGTTAAATAGCGGTCAAAATTTTGGTGTTGTCAACACTCTAAAACGGGGCTTGCATGCATGTAGGCTCCATACACGGCGTATTTTTCACAGCGGAGCTGTTATACGCTAGGTTCTGGCGGTTTGTGCGTGTAGGCAAATAAAAAAGATGGCGGCCACCCCTAGCTGACGATCGACCGGCCGATCCTTGTGATAAAAGCGTATCGCCGGGTATACATGCCCCAGCTGCGTTTAATCGCGAAAAGTGTCAAAATGTATTGTGATAAAAAAATATCGTAATAAAAAAAAAGTAAATCCGGAATAGACATTGTTTAGTATGGATTGCGATTTGATGTCACGGGGCTTTATAGACCTTTTCATCGGGCGAGGAAGAAAGGGCGCACGACGAGCCTTTCCTCCTCTCTGGCTTGTGCGAGCCGGCGCGGTGCGGCTTGAATGTGTTGCCGGTCGCGCGTTGCGGAACGATTTGGAGGTGTTTTAGCTAGTTCTGAGTGCAATTTACGGGTTGTCAGTTCTTACGAGGTCGTCGAAGAACCACTGTGTAGCCTTTAGGTGCAGCAGTAGCTACAGTATCTGGAAATTTCTCTTGGATGTGCAAAAACGCGACGCGCATCATCAGCCGTGGTGTGTGTATGTGTTGTAAGCTATGTTGGATGTATCGGTTTTCACTCGACGAAGAGTTGTAAAATATTCTCATCAGCCACCGGCATCGTTCTCACGCATTTTAAGTCTAGTAGACTTCAAATCAATATGTCTACGTTAGCCTCCTGCAAGAGGCCGAAGGCTTTGCTCAACACAGCGAGCACTGCGGTTGGCAAACCAACATGATAAACACAAGCTTCGTGCTTCGATCGGCATTGCCATTTTGCTCTGTAAGGCACAATGTACAAAGGCGATCGCATAAAGAGAATCCAACAGCTATTTGTGAGGACACAATTTCCGTAAGATAGGTGAATGCGTCGTAGATGAATAAACTTACGAGACTGGAAAAAATGAAGAAAAAAGTTCATATGTCTGCCTTTTGCGGCAAAATAAACCAGAACAGGGGATAACGACGCAATAATACTTCGCATGGTTGTGCCGCATACTTGGCCCACTTGGACCATGCGCTATATAGAACAAACAGATCTATATAACACAGCATTTAGTACTGCCTCGGAAGCTCGTGCAGTCTGCAGAGTGGTTGTTCGACCACTCGAAAAGTGAGATTCACACTCTACGTTATGCGGTTATTCTTAACCAAACTGTTTTATTTGTGCGCGGAAACCTTGCCCAGCAAACGAGGCAGTCGCCCAATGTATCTACAGATAACTTGAACGCTTGTCAAAGTAAACAGCACGACTTATTCTCCAGCAGAACGGTACCCACGCTGTTATAAGATCGTCAAATGTTTCGTAACTACTCGTTGCAGCTAAACCAGAGCTTAAAATTGCAGTGCTGAGAATGCTGCAGTATGGTAACATTCGTGAAACGAATTTTACGAAATACCTAACTGATATCCTAGGCTGATTGTAAGCTCAAACAAACACGCACACATCGCGCTGTGTGTTCTGTCCGCCCTAACGCCAGCAGAAACTCCAGCCGCTTAATTACGTACTTCAGGCTTAATTTCCTTCACTACGCCTCACAGGACCATTCCCCACGTATAGAAGACGTCATTTCATGCTAAGTAGACCGCACGAGAGCGAAAAAATCCACCAGAAACTGCCGCCGAGCGTATACCATATATAGCATACAACACGCGCGTTCGTCCAACTCAGCATGCCAACTGCCCATAGATGGCGCAACTGCCTACGCAATGGTGGCGCCCATGAAAAAACGGTCTATAGGGAAACCACGTAACCTTATATCTCAGTTCCCTTTCACCCGTGAAATGCGTAGGCCGCGTGCAGTGAGGACTGCTAAAGAACAGCGCGCCTGCGAAGAACACCGTCATGAACAGAAGCGGGAATGTGCGCGGCGACGGCGGGTGTCAACGGACGAAGATCGTGGCGCGAACGCCAAGCGTATACACCTTTGGTTGGATCGCCCCTGCTGACTCCACTCCCGTCGTAATTGTGGGTGATTTCGACTTAGACGTGTCTCGGCCAGACGAAAAGTGGTTCGTGGCGATTCTCTTGTAACGGTTCGGCATTCAATGTTACACAAACACCAGTGTGCCCACGACGCATCATCGCTGGTGTATAGAGTCTATAGACCTCACATGCAGCTCCGCTGGTCACCCACCTTCACAGAGTCGAATCGCTCTGATTTTTCTTTCTTCTTAATTAATCTTTACTCTCTGCTGGTTGCTGTATTGGCAGTGTCCAAGTTACGTCACGGACGCCATATTCCTGTCCTATGGACAGGCTCTATAGCGCTGCTGGAATAACGCGCAGCTTTTCACCGTGTTGGCTGTACAATACTATACGGCCGCGCTTCGATGACGTCACCGCATACCCGCAATTGCTGTACCTGTCACTCTGTCCTCGTGCTAGAGGAATCGGCATATAAGAGAGATGAGTGCTAATTGCGCCAAGCAGCGCCTGCGTGCCGGTTTATAAATGCCTTATAGCGGAGCCTTCGGAAAGAGTTCAAACGACAATTCGTGGGTCGAGACTGTCGAAATGTCTGCCGGTTTAGCTTGACTTGTCAGCCAGCGCACTTAGGTTAGGTGCGGAAAGCGCGCAAATCCTCATTTATAATGATTATGCGTTGTCGAGACCGAGGCAAACGAATTTGTTTTGCACCAGACAGCGCGCGGACTGAGAAGAATAGATTTACCTGACACGTATACCCGCCTTTAAGCTAGAAATTTATTGAACCTTGCGACATTCGCCGTACGAAGGTAGAGAATAATAATAAGAGGAGGTGTGCACGGTGCCTCTTTCGATGTGGCACGCATGATATATATAGTTGCAGAAAGTTAATAAAAGGTCCTATTGTCATTAACATAGAAAGACGTCCTCAACTGAATCAGAAGACGGCACGCAAAAAAGAAACGAGAGGAAAAAGAGAGACGGGGAAATCAAATGGTCTGTCAGCGAAGAACCAATTGTTCGTGCTTTAGGCTCAACTACAAGGATGTCAGAAGTAAAAAACAAAAAGAATAAAATAAATACGTAAAGAGAGAGAGAGAAAAAAAAACGTGAAAGCTCTTGATGCACTGTAACCGAACAAGAAACAGAAGTGCAACTTCCGTGTACCGGAGGAAGCTGTCTCGAAGGAAACTAGAGCGGCGTAAGGAGGTATCGTTGCTATGGCAGCTCATCGGACGTTGATTTGCGAGCGGGGAATCCGAGCTCCCTGCGGAATGTCGCATCGGCTGGACAGGTATCGCGTGTGCCGTGCGTTCTTTTCTGCTTCCTTTTTTCCTGCTTCCGTCGTCGTACGGCGAATGTCGCGATGTTGGAACAGATTCCTTTTGTAAGAAGCGCACGTGTCACGGGCGGAGACGCTGGATATTGGTATTTATTCATTTGTCTATTTTTAAACACGCGACACACCTTTCGGTGCGGCGGCGTGGCTGGCTTCACGCGCCATGTCCCGATGGCGGCGTTTGTGTGGTTCTGTTTTAGATAATCTATCTGTTTTTCCTTTGTCGAAAGGCGTCGTTTGGGAGCACCTCGAAGATTGGACGTTTCTCTCTCCGTTAAAGAAGCCCTGCACCCCGAATTATGCACTTTTGCTTACTATAGGACTCGGCGATGCCTTCAGTGCCAGTGAAAGCGCCGTAATCAGAGCATTTGATATTTTAATTAGCTCCTGAAATCAATTTCTGCGTTGACTGCAGCGTCATACACCAACAATTTTCGGCATCGGATGTGACGCAAGGACACGTTACTTATGCTGTTCGTTTTCATTGGTTGGACATGAAGAGTATATGAGTGTTTGTGCTTTACATAAAGTGACGATATTGAAAATAAAAAAACTTGTTTTATGGTTTTTAACGCTACAAAAAGGACACACACATGCTGAATACAAATTAAACTTGCCTGCAACTGACACTAGGTGCGCTGTCGAACGGTCTCCAGTCGTGCTTAGCGTATGCCGTGCTCCGTGTGGTCGGGCCTCAATGCAGTTAGCACGCGGACATGGTATATAAGCTGCGCTGAAAGGAACGTACTAGCATAAAGTGTTTTAGCCGGTCTCACATGATGCTGCAGCGCTTGAACCATTCATGCGTGGACATACGTTGCTGTGCGTATCATTTTTCTCATTTAGACGACCCACGCGCGAACGTGGTACGTATGGTACGTTTGTAGCAATGCAAGGCGTACTCGCGCAGCAGAAGCTGCGAATGATTACGAATGATTTAGACGTACGAAGACAACGAAGCGGTGCAGGGTATCTTGTATTTGTACATTTCTACGAAGCTCATGTCAATGCTGAAGCGTGTAAAAAGGCTTTGAAGTAAGTCTTGAATTGAGCATCGAAGTTAAGAGACCGACTCTCCTACCGTCGGACTCCGTCGGAGCTAGGTCTTGACTGATTTCACACGTGCCGAAGCCTGAACGTGACCACGCCCATCGGGAAGAAAGCGATCGCCTCCCGTTTGTCGCTGACCCGTTTGTCGCTGACCCGTCTGTTCGGTTCTTCGTCTTCTTTTCATCTCGGCCCAGAAAGTTGGACAAGAGAGATGGTGAGAGTTTGTTCAGACGTGCAGACAGCAAACGTGACTGCAGTGTCTGGCGAGCCAGCAGCTGCAGCGGTGCAGCTCGGTGTTCGAGCCCTGACCGGGGTCCCTCCTCTGGTAATCACTCTGCCGTCCAGGACGTTTGTCTTCGCTCCCCCGTTACAGCGAGGAACAGCTAGAGGCGCGCTCACATGACATCGCACCGTGACAGCGGCGCGCTTTGTGTTCGGTGGCCATGGCAACGCTTCCGATTGCCTCGGCGCTCTCCTCCGCCTTGCTTCAAGCCGTGTACCCGAAGGCGCGCGGCGGTTGCACGGCTGCCGTCGGCCAGTCAGCACGCTTCCTTCGCTCGGTGGCTGCCGGTGTCCGAGCTAATAACTGTCGTTCGCTAACAACGAGCTCGTCGCTGGCGGCGCGCCGTTGTGAAAATTGCAGGGTGCGCGTGGTGTGTGGCCCGAGCGAGGAACTTTTGTCGAACTATACCCCGTACACGGCCGGTTCGGCTGGCCGGCCGGCCACATCTGTTTGTACTTGGTTCTCTCTCTCTATGTGTGTGTGTTATTGGGCGTCGCGGGCGTGAGAGCTGCCGGTCTGCTGGCTTGAACTGAGGGTGTGAGTCCGCTCAACGGTGTGTAGGTGTTTATCAGTCTGTACGGCCGTTGCCAATGATAGTACTGCGCGCGCTCGCCAGCAATTTTACGTGTAACTCTCTTGCGTACTTGATCAATGGCGGGCGAACGAGGGTAGCCTCAGTCCGTAGCCCTGAAGAAGACAAGTCTGCCTGTCAGAACGTTGGCTCCATACTGAAGGTTCTCTTGTTTGATAGCAGTGGATCGACTCTGCATCGTCCTGCGGCCTTTACGCTTTGTTTGGGTGTTTTGCATACTATACTTCCCAGGGTCATGGAAGTATACCAGCGTTGCACGTGGGTTGCGATGCTTGCAAGCTCCTACATGCGTATAACTGCGTGGTCGTCAGCGTGCACCGTGGAGCAGTTCTGTACTTCGTTTGCTGCTTCTTTCCGACTGGAAGCAACAGCTTCGGTCGTAGTAGCTGTTTTGGTTGTTGTCGCTAATGTGCTACTTCAGCAACACACCAAGTAACAATGTTCGATCAGTCAAAATTACCCGAATTCTTTTTTTTTTTTCATCTCACTCCTTCATAATAATCCGCTCGTTATTTGGTGAACGAAAGTGCGCTTCCGATAGCACACCAGCTGTCTTCGGGAGTTTTATCACAAGTTTCGTCTATGGTAACCTGGAATGACGACGGCGCGAAATACTTTCAAGTACAAATTGTTTATCTTTTGTACGTTATTTACAGGCGGAAAAGCTGCAGAAGAAAATTTGCCTCAAACAGCCTTGTTTGTTGTTTTGTTTGTGTCTCCTTTCTTGTTTGTTTACTTGTTTCTCATTTCACCGAATGCTACACGTCACTGCTAGCTATGCCGGCAAAGCTTAAACGTAGTATCTTCAGAACTGATTTATTCGTATCCTGACACCGAGTGAAGTTGAATGCAGGCATGCATGTGCACCAACGAGTTTTGTGTCCACGCGTTTCTAGTATGTAAAGCCCCTAGTGACGTCCTACTTACTGTAACCTAGAAGCACATAAGCAATAACGGGACATTTTGTTTTGTTTTTTAGCTTCTCGTGTGTACTAAACATCATCTATCTAAATTTGATTCCACGGCCATTTCACCCTTCGCAAGCTCTAAGGATGCGTCCAGTAGCTGTACTCCTTTCATTTTGACTTCCTTGAAGTCCGTTTGATATCGCGTGAAAATTGTAGGCGCTTGAAATATGAGCTACTGAGGGACCTGGGATCAAGTTTTCAAATCCTGCATGACATGCGTGAGCAATTCGGACAGCATAAGGATGCCGCCTAGGTGTTAGGACCCGTATCCAATATATTAGTCGGCGTTCTTCGCCAGTGTAACGCAGATCTTCATAAAGCTTTGTTTAATTTTATTGTTACATTAACTGCCGTTACGCTGTCGCCCCAGAGGTGCTTTTCTGCTAATATCACTGCCTAGTGCTCCTCTTCTCGATCGCGCTATTGTAATTAAGGGAACGTACGGCACAGCGACGTTCGGAATCTGGCTGACGCGTCGCAGCCTCCAGTGCTGTACCGGTGCAATATATTCGCTCGAGGAAAGTAGACACGTGAGGCAGCCAATAGTCTCAACGTCGTCTTGCTTTTAATTAACTCGCTCTAGGTGACGCGTGATTCTTGTGTTCGTGATTTTTGAGTTTCTTCTTTCTGTGGGTTGTGACACGCGACCGTCACGTCGCGGCCTGGAGCAGCCTTCGGAATTCTCTACGGAACTTGCCCCGGTGACACACTTCAGTTTCACAGTGGCAGCTTATACGAGGGGCGCGCTAATTGCATGCAGTTAAAACGACGGCGCTTCATTTAGTCTGGAAAGAGTGGCTATTAATGCGGTATCATTATAGGCGAACTTCACTCTTTCCGTCGCCGTACTGTTAGGTTTGTACCGGAAATTATGGGCAAATCTCGAGGGTGGGGCAGTATCCCGAAGGCAGTGCCGTCTAACACAGCGTCTCAAAGCGTTGGCAGTCACGAGGAGAAAAATGCAAGAAACTGGCACGTGACACACGCGCCAGTCTTTTCAAAGAGTGACTTTGGCGCGAGAGAAGCATGCGTGCAATTGTGGCCTAATGGTTAGAGCTGCTGTGCTGCAAGACAGAGCTTCGATCCCACCATCGGTCGAGCATTTCTTTATAGCATTACAGGCCGACTTCACCCACTTCGAACGTATCTTACAGAAAACTCGACGTTTGTCATCGTGCGCGTCACAATGTGTGCGAAATCGCAAGTTTGTACGAGATACGAAATATAGACACGTCACTTTGATTAATGAGAGTGCGCAAGGTCACCCTTGACGCATTATCGTGCGCGCACGCGAATGTCGAATTGTCACAATCTAAGTGATGCTTTTCTTCAGTTTTACTTTGCCTTCCCTGTATTGACCTCCGGAAGAAAATTGGCAGTATTCAATAAATAAATAAATGAATAAATAAATAATGCGATCACATACTTGCGCAGCATACTGTATACGCGTATAGTATGCTGTAGAGTAGCAGTCTGGGTCAGTTGGTACATACTGAATAGTTAAAAGCCAGTCAAAAGACGAAGGACAGAGAAGAGACGTGGCACACACGACGACTGGACTAACAACTGTGCTTTATTGAAGAACCCGTCTCTCAGGAAAACCCGGCGAGCATGCGCAGCTCAAAAGCCGACACCCACACACGAACAAAGGTGATTGCAAAACGCCACGTAGCTAACGCCAGTGCGATAGGAAACTAAGTTCCTTCTGCATCAGTGAGAGAGAGGTAGAACTGATGCAATTATCCCCTTGCAAATTGATATGGTAAGCTTCGAGAATTTCACGCTCCGTCTTGCCCTTGCCCCTACCAAGGATTTTAACATTGGAAAAAAGCGGGACGCAGCCGCATTCCCGACAATGGCGAGGCAGATTTGCTCCATCAGAGGAATTCCAAGAATTGTAGTGTTCTAGCAGCCTCTCATTAATACACCGGCCTGTTTGACCGATGTAAACTTTTTCACAAATCAGCGGAAGCTCATACACCACACGTGTAGCACAAGAAATGTAACCGTTGTCATGACACGCGGGGGGTCTATCTCTGCCGCGCGCCACGCGTGAGCAAAGGCCTGAAAGTTTGCAGGGAGCAGAAAAAACAACGTTAACGCCCTGCCTCGCAGCAACTTTCTTGACGTTGGGGGAGACCCTATGTACATAGGGCATCACTTCAAGTCTATTCCGTTCAGCCGCCGTTGGGTCAGCCCTTTTTCGCTCTCGCCTCTTAATCTTTTGCAGCAACGTTTCTGCCAGTGCCTTATCTGTCCTTCGTCTTTTGACTGGTTTTTACTATTCAGTATAGTATGCTATCGCGTATATTTGAAGGGCTAACGGTGGGAAGTTGCGGACTAATGTTTTTCTTCTTTTTCTTAGTGATATGTTGCCATAAGGATTTCCAGCCGCATTCGCGACCGCGTTGCCGTGAGATCTGAGGTAATGATCGTCAAGTTCGCTTGCCAATGATGTTATGTGTACAATTGGCGTTGAGGAAAGGAATGTGTAGCGTGATCGTCCGTATTTGTGTGGCGTATCTAAGCCGCCATCGAACATGGGATCTGCCCTTCCGAAAATGGACGCTCCTGCCAACTTCGGCACGCGGACGTTCCGTCGTCGTCTGGGAATATATGAAAGCACATGCAAAGCTCGTATTGCCTTTATTGTCATTGTTTCGTGCCGTTCGGTCGCCACCAGGACTTCGAGAAGTTACGTGTGCTAAGACGAGCATTGATTGTTTCATAAAACAGCGGTTGTAGTGCGCACCACGTTGCTTTGAGATAGTAGTAATGGCAGGACGTAGATGAATGTAAAAAGCGAACTCGCCGAACGAAATGTGAAAGGCATGAATAGGAAAGTCGAAGCGAAGTGTGTGGTGGTCCGAAGCAGATTGTTCGCGGGCCGCCGCTGCCAGTGTTTTCTGCAACTGGTATTGTGTAGCTATATAGTGCCCGTAAGAATGCTATATTTGTCATCGTCACTACTTGACTTTGTGCTTAAAACAAAATGTTGACCTCTTTTTTTTTTTTTGGGGGGGGGGGGGGGTGTTGCCTTCGGATGAGGTAGTGGTCATAACCTGATATCGACCATAACAGTGCTATCGAAACCGCCATGTTACTGTGACGCTTCAATTACAGCTCAGCAAGGAATGGCCGAATTGCATGTAAGAAAAAACCATCCGTGACCCGCTCAACCATGATCAGCTCAGCTAGCTCGATCGTCTCTACATAAGCGTTCTACTGATTTTCGCGGATGTGCTGACTAGACTGCCGCAATTATGCTACACAGCCTTTTGCTTGTTATTCCTTGAAACACGAAACTAAGTTGACTTATACAACTTTTTTTTTTTATCGGCGTAGGAACAGACACAACACACAGAGTGCAAGACACACACACCGACTGACACACTCTCTCCGTGGTGTCTGCTTTTCGCGCCAGCTTGACCAGGAACAAGTTCTTTTATTTTGACGTGAGTAGTCAACATGCTCTAACCTTTCGCGCACCTAAGACGTGGCGAGTTCAACGTGGTTCAGGTTTCCTTCAGCACTGAGCGTGGGAACACGATTTTTTTTCTTCAATTCTTCTCATATAGCCGTGCAGCGACTTGGCGCATTCTGTCGTGCGAAACCAAACGCCCCACTAGAAGCGAAGAGCTGGCAGCCCTCGCAGGATAGTGTCAAGCGTCGTCTTGTAATGGCACCAACAGCGACTCTGTACTTCGTGTCCTTTCGCGTAGCGAGACCCCCTCCCTTCAGCATTGCGCGCGACTTCTCTCCGGTCGCTGCGTTACAAGCTTCCTTGTACATAGCTCCTGGCTATATACGCGCGTCGTGTTTACGAGCGCGAAGAAAACTGTCGTTCCGGCGCTGATTTGGTTAAGCCGCGGAACAGGGCGCCCGGGCGCCTCCGTTTTCACGCTGGCTGGCGAACAATTTCTCGGCCTTGTCGCCTCGCCCTGTCTTGCTGTACGTCGCCGTACGCACCCTCCGCGTGCACCCGCTATAGTATACCTTCTGCTGCCGATTCCCCGGGGGCGACGGAATCGTAACACCTTTTCACCGATGCAGGTCACGTTCCTGCGCGACGACGGAGGCGGGCGCCCAGCAATGCCAAAATAGGCCCGCGTTGACGATGGCGTATAAATATATATAGCTATATGTACGGGGGGGGGGGGGGAGGGGGGCGTGTGGCGTCTGAGGACTGGGGGCATCGGGAGAGCTAGGGGGGAGGGAGGCGGAATTACGAGCTTTACCCGAGATCAGCGCGCATTACCGTTCGCATCCCTTCCCTTTCCCGCTCTCCCGCCTGACCTGCCCTGCCGGCACGTCGCATGGCGTTAGGCGAACGAAAGACGGCCCCTACCGCTAATCCTATCGGCACTTTCGCCTCGTATAGCGAACGCTACAGGGCTCGCGCGCGGCTGTCGCCCCCCCCCCCCCCCCCTCCCCCTCCGAGTCGTGCGGTGCAACATTGCTCGCGGGTGCGAGAAAAGGCACGTTCCTGTATGCTATCACGCTTTTTATTTCTTCCTCCCGGTTCTCAGCGTCCGTGTTGTGCCTGTTGTTTTACGCGTTGCTACTGTGTTGCTGGCATCATCGGTGATGTGCACTCTCGCCGCTTACTCCTATACGCTCCGCAAATTTGCGCGTTGCCTTAGCTAATTTACTTTTGCAGCTAGTTTGCTATAGTGCACGACTCTGAAGAGTCGTGCACTATAGCAATGCTGCTGGTAGCAGTATAGTTCTGTCTGTTCCCGGCTGCTCAGCGCATCGATATTTCTTCCATGCCATGGGGTGGCGTGCTTCCTTTAATAGTGGGCCCCTCAAAGTAGCGTTTCAAGCGTGTATCCATTTGTATCTGCCGCAAGCATTCTTATAATGGCGACCATACGAAACCGTAATATTGGTGTTTCTGGCGTGGGTCGCTGCGTCCATTTCATGCCGCGCGACGCATACTTGTGTCCATATAAGTTAGTCTCATGGAAAGCGATTCATCTCCGACGACAGCGCGGGCATTTGCGCTGAAAGCATTGCGGCGCGCGTCGGAAATATGGTGAAAATGCGCCAGGAGTACGGTTCATGTTGTTGCCATCTTACTGTCCTTCCACGCCAGCCGATTGTCGAGTAGCAATTGTCGTCGCGCGGTCACCTCTTCGGGGCTTCATTGATCCCGAAGTCTAAAACGCGCATAAAGTACCTGTAATCATAGTCGGGATTTTTTTTTTTTTGTTTCCTGCTATCACTTAGTGGGCGTTTCACGGCAGAATTTTCGATCTCGTGTTTTCAAATGCACCGTGCGCTTAGGACTTCAACGGAGGAGGTATTTTGATCGTTGTCCCAACTTTTAATGCTCGATGTATTTGCGTCAATACTTGTAACTGTTTCACTGCAACTTCATGGATTTCGCTGCTTAAACGTGGTGTACATACATACATGAGGATGACTTGGGACACCGGGAATTAAGCGGCCATGCAAAAAGCAATTGTAGTGGAACGGAAATGGTGTACGGCGTCTTGAGGACTAAACTTCAAGAGCACAGTTTGGAGAAAGCAAGGTACTTTGGAAAGTGTCCAAAGCAAGCGCAGCTGAGATAGCTTCTTCGAACCAAAAGGGAAAGCGTGCAATTAGTGCGATTTTCCCCTTCGATTTTTACCTGGCTGCAGCGCCGTTGTTTTTAACAGCGGAGCTGTTTAAGCCGGCCGTAATGTGTGCCACCTGCCACTGCGTTGCCTAGCAACCACCTCGCGGAGCGTCGCGCGCTATGTTTGGTAGAGAAAATGGGAGCGAGAGAGAGATATATGTAACTTATTGTAGCAGCACCAACCAGGGAACGCGCAGCGCCGAACGGTCGTGGTGTCCGTGACTGCAGCAGGCGCCTCCGGCGGCGGCTCGACCGAGCTCCCAGCTGCGCGCTACTGCGCATGCGCCGCGACGTCATCCCGGTGTGTCGTCTGCTGCGCGCCGCCCGCACACTGTGCATAGCTTTCGCCCCACTTCCCCCACGTGTGCTCGGACAGAAAGTGCTTCGCGAGGCGTTCCCGATGCCACGGACCAGGAGGAAATGCTTATACACTTCGTATAACTTAGCATCACTTCGTATAGCCAGGACCAGCGAGGAACCGATCAGCTCCGCTGTGTCTTTAGCCTTGCGCCACTAGTGCAAGCTACCCCGATTTTTTTATTGCGATAGCAATTATATGGACACTCCAAAGCAGATTTCTGCCGTCGGCGTCGCCGTTGCCGTCGCCGTCGCCGTGAGGTTCCGTATGACGTCAATGGAGATGAAATCGTCGCCGCGCGCCGCCGAACGCTGTATGTGCGAGTGAAAGGGCGCGAGGGACGCGTGCTTTCACGGGGAGTGAACGCACGGCGGAGAACAAACGCGCGTTCTGTGCCGTGCTCCCTTAAGGGCTGCAGAAGTAGGCGTCTCCTTCTTTACAATCACCATATATGTAGAGCAAACGCGCCTTCTTCTGACGCACGAAAGGCCGTGGGGGGGGGGGGGGGGGGAGGCGACGTTTAGCTGCGGCACCAAGTGCCTATTTATATCAGAGGCTCCGGCAACAGTCACCAACGCCGCACGCATTTTGTGCGAACGCGGGCAAAACGCCGACGGCGTCGACAACAGTGCTGTGTGTTGCCGGTGCTGCTGCATGTCCAAGTTTGTACAGCGGATAAAACTACTATCCTTACTCCGTATAGCTCTCTACTAAGTTGCTATCGCAATTGATGCTTCGCCTTTCGGGTGAAACTGCGACTTTTTATTTGTTCTATTTCAACGTTGTCAATTATAACACAAGGAAACAAGTTAATTGTCGTCGCTGGATTTGTTTATGGCAATAGGCGGTGTATATTAAGCAATGCACATTGCGAGAAGTCTATGTGCAGCGGACAAGTCCCTCCTCAGACTGCGTCAAAATGGCTGGACTCCGGCACGTTTTCAAAAGCAACGAATCTGGTACCTTCGCCACATCCTTCCTTGCAGTAGAGCGAATCAGTTCTTGCGCTACTTCAGTTTTTGAAGCGCACTGGCTCTGTGTCTGGTGTAGGGGGTCTGCGCATACTCTTGTGTGCGCGCACTCGTCACTCTCGCAGCAGCGCCCACAGTGGCTATAAAGTTACACCACACCGACCGCCATATAATGCTACGCATATCTTGGGGCAGTTCGCCGCTCCGGGAGATTCCACTTATCATTATTTTTTTTTTCCACTTGCGGCAAGTTACAACCCTCTAAAAGGCTTCTTGCGCTATCGGAGCGTATACTAAACGGCTTGATTATAACGGCCGCTGGTATCGGTCGTCCCGTTGCGTCTACTGCACGAAACTATATATACGCTAACGGTGCGGTGTGTGTTCGGCCGCGTCGCTGGCGTGGAACCAAGGGAGGTGTCGGCGGGGGCGCTGCGATTTTCCAGACCCTCTCCCTACCAGACCCGCACGCCGCATCGCCCGCGGGTGGGTCGCTCGCCGCGCCGTTACAACTCGCTCGACGCCTTTCGGCGTTCTGCTGCGAGGCCGTTGGCCGATGTTTTTTTTTTTACCTCCCACTCCTCCTATACCCAGCACTTTTCTCTGGGGCGTTATAAGAAGCGAGGCATTCGGGTCACGCGCACCTGTCGAAGTCGCCGCACGATGCTGCCGGAACAAATTGCGTTTTCCACGCTGCCATTGCTCGCCGTTGTTGCTGCTGGCGCTCAGCAACGCCGCTTTCTCTCCGCGAATTATTTCTTTTGCTCCGTGGAGCGACCCTCTAATGCGGGTTGTTTTTCGAGGGGACGCTTCTCCACCGGTTGCCGCCGCCGCTGCAGCAGCGGCGGACCCTCCCCCGCCTCAGAGAGTGTTTTCGTCTCAAGCGATTGGGCTTCTCGAAACCTGAACAACACCTAACTGGTTCGTTTTCTTTAGAAGAAGTGAGAGAGCACGAGATAAAAGAAAAACGCGTGGCTGTGTTTTCTTTCATAGCGCTTTGGTGTGTTCCGTGGCGAAGCTGACCACTGCTCAGGTCCAATCGTGCTCCGTGGCTGTCCGTACCCACTCGCTGTGTGTCCCCGTCGTCTCTGAGCCGCCTGACGGCAATTCGGCTTTCTTGCAAAGCGTGTTCTGTGTCGGGCGCCTCGCGCGCCATTGAGCAAGGCACCCGATTTATTGGAACTGGCCGGCAGCTAGGCGAAGTAATTGACGTTTATTATATTGGCCGACATATTTCGGTTGGACTTCTCTTAGGTTTATGTCCTTATAGAGACCTCTTGGTAAGTTAGTTGCGGATGTTTCTGCAGCATTCGGCACATTTATTAGCACGCTTGCAATGCTCGCTGTTAAGCTCCTCTGAATGGGTCACTTGAAACCCTGAACGGGGTGACAAATAAGTTCACCGAGTACAGCGTAATAAAGAAGTCGCGATGTTCACCCGAACGTGAACCGGGGCATTTCATTGACGTTAGCGATGAGAGAAATACTATTTATTTAAACACTCAGGTTTTCTGGCGTGGAAATATTAATCTAAATAGCGAGAAAGACCTTGGAAGGTGGCAAAAAAAAAAAAAAATTAAAGAAACGACTTACTGTCTTGATATCACTTTTGGAATTCTGAATGATGTATATTTTAATACGAGCTACGGTTAAAGTGTTCAAAGGCACTCAGTTAGATCAAGATAACTGAAGAAGAAATCGAGGACTTGACGCTGGCTTTGATGGACAATATCATGTACCTGATGGGGTAGAAGTCCCTTGACATTGTGGCGACCTATATTTATCTCGTATCTAGCTTTTTCTCCAGTGTGCGCGCTGCAGTCCAGTAGATTCTGCTCAGCCGACTCCGCCACAAAAGGTCAGGTCTCGCGACAGGGATTGGCGAAAAAAGTCGAGGTGGATGTATGCGTGTGCGATGTTAAGTCGTAGTCCATGATATGGAGTAATCTGTACAGTGGGGCCGGCGTCTTGGAAGCTTTGAGGTTATGGGTCAGCAGACTAAACTCGTATTGACCGAGTAGGGAAGATCAGCGTCTCTGCGGCTCTTTAAGAAATATCTCCGCCAAAGCGGATGCCTCACTTTTCGTGAAACATACCTATTGTAAATTTCTATGACTTTGATCCTTACGAGCCATCTTATTCCCTTTTTCGTTACCTGATATTCCCGCAGTGGGATGAATCCTGTGAAATGCATGTTAACGAGCACCAACACTGCCTGCCAGGTTGTGTAACTATGCAATGTCGCTAACGGCAAGGTGACAGGGCGAGTATATTTTTTTCATGTGCACACGAAACAAATCAATAATACTATCATTACTATTATTATTATCATTATTATTTTGCAAAAGATATTATTTCTCAAAGTGTTGGACTAAATACGTGGACATTCCAGTTAACTTCGTGCTTCATGCATAAAAGGGTGTCTTTTTTTTCTAAAGTAAACGGAACAGTGCATTTTTACCGCGAGTATTATGGCGCATATCTCCAAATTTGTGTTTTTCTGGAAATTCATTCAATGTATATAGGTACCCCTTGAAAACTCACCGGCTACAATTCGTAAATTGCAATATGTGCCGTAAAGTAGTAATTAAACACTTAATTAGTGTATTTTTAATTAGTTAAATATGTGTGTCGAATTTCCGGGCAAGTAATGTCCCCCTCTATGAATAATGCAGCTCAAGGACTAGAATTATGTTATCTGCAGCAGGTGATTTAAAAAAATTGAGCGAAACTTTTAAAAATGATCACTCCGTATTGCGCCAGCTACAGGTCACTGCAAACGTTTTCCCACAATTTTTCCCTTACGAGTGTTCCTTACACCTTTAGTCTGAAACATGGAGACTCTGCGTCTTGTCCGCTGTTGGTCATGGGATCATTTTAATGCGTTTCTGCGCTTTCTAATGAAGAATAGAGCAGGTGACAGTTAGCTTACTTGGGAGTGCAGACGTCAACCAAGGCGTTCTTGTGGTGAATCACTGCATGCAGGTCCTGGAAGAGAGAACGCCTGTTAGTCGTCGAAATACCCGTAACCGAAATCTCTTTTGGTTCACTGCCGCTATATCTTAGATTAAAAATACGATAACAGAATTCAATATGATTGTGTTTTTTTTTCGTTTTTTTTTTTTTTGGTCTTCCGAAATGTTTGTTTGACATTTGGTTTCACTCTTCGCGCGGCGAACCCGAGTAAATAATTCACAACTGCGGGAAAAAAAGAAACGTTGATTTTGAAACCATTTAATGCTTTTTGCATGTTCAAATGTTTCGTGTTAAGCATTATTTTGGACATCATCACATTGCGTCCTTGTTAGTTATTAAAGTAACCGTGAGTTTATTAAAAGGCTGTGCAGTACTATTGTTAAGAGTACCTTTTCTCATTAAGAGCGATGAGCTTTAGTTATAATAATAATAATAATAATAATAATAATAATAATAATAATAATAATAATAATAATAATAATAATAATAATAATAATAATAAATTCGACCACAATCAGGCCCCATCGCGATTTAAAGTTGCACTCGTGTACGAGGTTTGAACGCAAGCACGTTTTCGTGTAACTTCCCCGTAGTCATTCTGCATGTAGCCTGTAGTCTAACTAAAAAACTATGTTGCGCTATGGATTTATTGCAGTAGTACAACAAGCCACACGCCGAGGTGGAAATAGTGCGTTGCTGCATTAATGAGTAGAGTTTATAGCACGTACTCACGAAATGTTTCGGCAGAAACTGCAGATATAGCTTGTGCAACAGGTCTGCTTATGAATGAGGCTCTGTATGGCGAACACTTGTTTGTTCAGCACGGGTGGCAAATAAAAAAAGCCGGAGAAGATCGAGCAACAAAAATAAAAATGATCTGAAACAACGCATTAGCAGCCGTATACCACGTACAGTGTTTGTTTCTAATGAATAAAACTTGTTTCATTCAATACTGAGCCTATAAAAAAAACTGTCAGCCCTTCCACTGGGATGGAGATGGCCGGAAGACCAGCGAAGCTGTACTATGGTGGCAATTATGTATTTCCAATTATGACTATTAAGATGTGATGGTGTAATTGGTTATTGAACTAATAAAGGATGAGAAATATATATGATCCGGTGGTTTTCATTTATTTAGTGACCACAGGGACCATGGCCTTGTGGTCGCTACGGTGCACCGCCATAGGGTGTACGGCAAAGGTTGGCACGTTCTTCATAAACACGTCACCAACGCCGCGCGCGTTCGGTGCGAACGCGGGCAAAACGCCGCCGCCGTCGACAACAGTTGTGCGCGTTGTTTGTGTGACCGCACACAACTACTGTCAAAAGGCTGGCTACGTGACGGAACGGCTAAACGCCGTTGTCGACACTTAGGGGAGAGGCGGATGAGAGCCCAGAGAGAGGCGGCGGCAGAGGCCGGCATGTCTTCGCGCATGCGCCGCAGTGGGAGAGCGGGCACGCACACGCACACTCTAGGGTGCCTCGATGCCCTCCTCGCCCACCGCTCCCCTTCCACTGAGAACTCGCGTTTGCTCTCCGCCGTGCGTTCGCTCACTGTGAAATTGGCGCTGAGCCGTGCTCCCTCAAGGGCTGCAGAAGATAGCGCCAACCTTTCCCTTTCCCTCAAGAACCACTTACCACTGTGAAAGCGCGCGTCCATCGCTCTCGCGCGCTTTCACTCGCACATGCAGCGTACGGCCAGTGAGAATTTTTTTTAACACGAAAGTGTTTTATGCCGGGGTCCACCAAGACTTCACTGACGTATTTCCGTCACGGAAATACGTCATAGAACATAATACAAAGAAAGAAACCAGAAGAAAAAGTTCCACAAACATGCAAAATTTGGAAATCGAACCCACGACCTCTCGGTCCGCGACGATAGATCGCCGAGCGTTTAACCCATTGCGCCACAAACGCATTTGCAGAGAGCTACACAGACGCGCCTTATATATCTAACACTCCTCCGTGTACCCGCGCTCTTGCTCGGGGCGGTGCCGCCGCCTACGAGCAGAAAAGAGAAGTACTGCATTATGACACTAACGCGCACCGACAGTGAACGCTTCGGTGGTCTCAGCACTACGACGCCTCGATGCCAGCATTCGAAGGGACGCTGGCATCAAGAAGCACTACCAACGCCACCTAGGTGGCGTTCACCGTACTCAGCACAGCGGAGCGTGGCCTCCGCAATTAGCTCTGAAAATGTTTCTGAAGTTGATCGCGGAGGCTGCAATTACGACGCGCTGTACGCGCTGATTTGACTCGGTGACGATTCAGTTACGTGCTTTGTCTTGCGCGTTGTATTAGTGTGTCAGTTACGTGCTTCGTCTTTCGCGTTGTGCTAGCGTGTGCAGCGTAGTGCAGCTTCCATATGCACGACGGTTGCTCATGGTCATCGACGTTGGTAGTCGTGATGGAGGAGACGTGCCACCAGGCGTCAGCGTGGGTGCATCAACGCCTAAGGGCGCTTTAGCCACAAAACACCAATAGACATTATATATCAATGTGCAATAAACATTACACTACTTCTGTGAAGACACGTTTCACTTTCGTGTTCTATACCGATTCCTATATAAGAGGGATCAACCACATTTTTCTATTGCCGGACGCGACCATGGAAGAGTGACCATGGAACACCTTCGCTGTAAACAAAAAAACAAAAACAAAAAAAAAGAGAAAGAACAGTTGCCCACAATTGCGGTTAAAAACATCAAACTATATACTGGTCTGAGTGGTTCGTTCCAAGTGCGAACGAAGCCACTGCAAGAAGTCTCTATAGCCTCCACAGCATTGTCTGCTATGTAAGGAAGGGAGTACAGGGCATTCGTCAAATTCCGTTTGTGCGTCTGAATTACTATTAAATTCAGTGCTTTTATAGTTGTTGCTATGCGACGCGGCTAAGGCATCAAGCGTCTCGAAGCCGTTGCGTCCACCAGGAAAATTCTTGAGTGTGTTTTATCCCGCCTTTTTAGGCACCCTTCATTGGCCTTGAAAGATTGCGATATGATAGAGACCGGCGTGCCAATGGTCCAAATAGCATTTCACAGGGTTCCGACGGTACCCTTTTATGTGTTTTATAGTATGTTAATATTCATTGTGTAACCAGAGATTCTCTAGCCATGACGTGCCGGGAATGCTCGACGCGTCCAATTTTAACAAAGCTGTGAGCAATATTATCGATGTCCGAAGCTCGGTTTGTGAAGGCTTTCTTCTCTCACCACTTCTCTTTTTAATGTATATTGAAATGTTTAATCTAAATGAGTTAGAGCGTGTCAACACAGTGTTGACGCTTAAGAAGACAAAGTCTGCGTAATGATTGTTCGAAGGAATTCGGTGATAAATGTTGATTATATATGTGCCTATCTTGTTTCTTTTGTATGTTTATTATTCACTTGTTTTTACTCTATTTTATTTGCAACAACTTGGAGGAACGCGATAGCATTCAAAGATGCCAGACTGCTTCTCACGCTCCCCGGCAACTGCAGCTTATGTAACCGCAATGTTTACCCGGAAACGCTGGCGGCGAACGCTTTATATGCACGAAGGCGAGTTTCTCGTAGAAACGCGGCCTCTTGCGTGGGCCGATCCCGGAGGTTGTGCACAAACGCGGCAAGAAAATTTGCATCATTTTAAGATTTCTGTTATTGTTTCGCACTTTTAATACTTAAGTCTGAGAAAATTTAACATAAAATCCATGCGCTAGCTGTCGGTGTTTTGTTTCATGACATTTGTTTGTGGGCTGTCATTCTCAAAATGCCGAGGAACAACTTTGTCAAGAATGTAAGACAAGGTATGAGTAAAGTAACTTGAGTGTTAGAAGTGTGGCAAAACCCGCATATACCGCATGTCATATAGCAAGGCGTGGCATATACATACACCTATATATATATATATATATATATATATATATATATATATATATATATACATGCGAGGTCATTTTCTCTAGCGGACATCGACGCCGACACCAGATTTTCGGTGACACGGGGCCCTGAACGCTGTAGCGTTAAAATATTATTTCTGCGACGTCGTAGCCTCTTTTGCAAGAGTGAGAGCATTACATACGCGCTCTAGAAAACAGAAGGGCGATGCAACAAAAGAGTGAATACAAAGGTGGCTGCTTCCGTTGGCAAGTGAGGATTCACGAGCCCTGCCTTAATGTTTCGTTGCTTTCTGTAGAACGCAATAAAACCCCATTGCGCCGCCGACCCAATAAGCAGTTGGCCTTAGACATTCGACACACACATCGCAGCCATGAAAAGGGACGTGACACAATCTTTCAATGGCTTCCGGAATGCTGCAACGTCAGCGTGAATGATCACGCCGATGAAGCTGCCCGATCTGCACATGAAAGCGGTTAATGTGTTTCGATTCCGCTTTCGCGAACAGGCGCTGCAGTTTGGTTGCGATTGGCTGCCGTGAATGTATACTTTGCCCCTGTGGGACTGGAACGTTTTCACCGTGTGCCGTTTACGTTCGTTAACTCCAGATATACAGATACATGTATACCGCCTGGGTTACCACTTCTGTACCGTTTGTGGCTATAGGAGTCGTATTTAAAGACTCTTATGCCTTCTTTATAGGAATTGCCAACAGCCCTACGGGCGACTTATGTAGCTGTGATGAGACGCTCACACACATTGTACCTCTACCTGTCCGCGCTATAGTACCGACAGCCAAGTGATGCACAGAGTGCGGGACCAATTGGACAATCGACCCATATGATAACTACAAGCTCTCGTCCAGTGCTTCCTATGAAACTCCACGCATAAGGCTGAGCGAGAAACTGCAGTATACGGCTTTAGAGTAACTTTCCTTAGCTGAAGTGGCTGTTTTTGCGAGTTGACTGACATCCTCCCACTCGCCCTTGTTATGCTGTTCTTTCAAATCATTACTTATTTCCAGTCATGTGTCAAAACGCGAAACGGAGGCATTCACCGACGAAAGTGGAAACTTGAAACGTTTTTATTCGTTTCCTTGAGGCATTTGTTTTAGTTTTTATTCACTAGCACATTTCATTACTGTGTTTATTGGCTTCTATCGCTTATGACTTTTGTTTTTTGTTGTTTGCTTTTTTATGACCTGTATATACATTTGCTGTGTACTTCCTTGCTTCATATACGCGTTCTTTCTTGCGCCTTCTTGTGAACATAGTGTACTTTTGCATGCACTACCGCTCTTTTTTCATGGCGTAATGTATCCCTTCGCGCGCGCTGTCGTTTGGTGCCCAGTGATGGTCGCCCCCCCCCCCCCCCCCCCTTATTTCTTATACGCGTCATCATGTGTCACGCACTCGAACGATTCGGTATGCCACTGGAAAATGTGAAGCTGATTCTTATATGCGCTTGATCTCTTTCAGGTGTCGCGCCTGAAGCACCGGCGGCCGAGGAGACTCAGCCCGACGAAGGTAAGTTAGCGTGATGGGCAGGTCCTCCCTTGCTCGATTTTTTGGACGAGCTTTTCCTGAAGGCAGGAAGATAGCTTATCGTGAGTGTTATTATTTTCTTATTTTTTGGGGTTTGACGGGATTTGATTGACGTTTTTTTTTTTTTTTTCTTAACGTTCTGAAACAACTGTGTGGGCTGTTGCGGACGCCGTAATGGAGAAGGCTGCGGACTAATGTTGGGCACAATTATTTTCGAGCACCTTTTCGGGTTTATTCTTGTCACTGAATACTTTTTTTCTTCTTTTCTCTTACTTTTTTTTTCTTTTTTTTTGTGATGGCTTTGGCAGGAAAAATAGATGCGTCGTTCTGCTCAGTGCTCATCGCGGAAAAATGCCCCGCAAGAAAATTAGTAAAAGAAAGAAAGGGAGAGAAAGAAAGAACTGAAAAGAAAGTGCGATTGCATGCAGGAAAGCTTCTATTCGCAGGATCGGCCTCTTGATTGGCTCGCACTAACCTTTTCTTTTTTCTTTTTTCTCTCTTTTTTTTTTCTTATCACAGGGCTCAGATTATTGCGTAACAGAACGTAAGCGTCGCTGATGCACCTCTGGTAAACTAGATTTTCTTCAATCTGCAGTGCAATAAATGTTAGCGCTTGTTTGTTTGTCTAATTGAAATCATAAACGACATGGGCCGGCTCTTGCTCTAATTCTTTCTTTCCTCATTTCTTTTTCTTTTTTTTTCTTATCGACACACGTACCTTCTAACGCGCACACGTATATAGTGCAGCCAGTGCGTTACCCTTCGCGCGCAAACACCGTGATATACTCCGTTCCTCAATGCGCGCTGTCCCGCATTTTCTTCAAAAATCGATTGCGTTTGTGTACGCGTCCTCGCCCGCTTCTCGAAGAAGGCAAATTGGAGGATTTATATTCCGGCTGGCAATCTCGATGTGCACGCGGCCGTTCCTTTCCTTACGAAATCTTGCGCACGGCTCATTTTCCGTCCCAACCCGATCGCTTGCGTTGTACAAGCGCGACAGCCAGAAAGAGGTAGGTAGGGGAGAGGGGAAGGGGGGCTGTAGGAAGATCGGTTCCATTACGTCATCTATACGAAGGTATTGCCCCGTTCGTTGACTGCGTTCGTCCGGGACGGTTTTGTTGCTGTTTGCTTTCTAAACCTACAAAATGTTATCAGAAGCGCCGAGAACGTTAGCCTTTGGGGGAGTTTTGCAACCAACTGTTTGCTGTCCCTATTTTATTTCAGGTGCAGCTCGATTTCTGATCCTTCCCCCCCCCCCCCCCCCTTTCTTTTTTTCTTCCGTAGGTAGCTTTCCTGTTCATATTGCGGTCTGAATCAATCCGAAGGTTAAACATTGATAAAACTGTCCTCTTAGATGTATTAAGAATAGGTACTGTATATATATATATATATATATATATATATATATATATATATATATATACAGTACCTATTCTTAATACATCTAGGAGGATGTATATGTATATATACATCCTCCTAGATGTATATATATATATATATATATATATATATATATATATATATTGCCACATGCTATATCGTTGCCGCGGGTATGTGCCCGTTCGATAGCTGTATACCCTCCTTGGTAAATTCGGCCACTATCGTCGGTGGATTCCTCACGAGTCCGGCAAACAGCTGCTCCTTCACTCCCCGCAAGAGATAGCGCAACTTCTTTTCTTCGGCCATCTCAGGATCTGCTCTGCGGAAAAGGCGGGCCATATCTTCTGCAAACATGGCAACGCTCTCATTTGGCTTCTGAACACGAGATTCGAGAAGGCGCTGCGCATTGTCTTTTCTGTCGCTGCTAGTGAATGTGTCTAGCAGCTTGGTGCGCAAGGCATCCCATGTGGTCAGGCTTCGCTCCCGGTTCACAAACCATGTCCGCGCACTGTCTCGAAGAGCAAAATAGACATAAGACAGCTTTTGCCGGGAGCTCCATTCATTATGACTGGCGACACGCTCGAACTGGTCCAGCCAATCTTGGGCATCTTTAATGGCGTCACCATGGAAACTTTCTGGGACCATAGGATGCTGTAGCGTCACCTGCGATGGAGTTGCAGTGGCCATGGCGGTATACTACTTAGACGCGGTCCAGCAGGATCCTGCAAGGGGTTGAACTCGGTCGTCAGGTCTAGCAGGCGGCGGCTGTACCGGTGAACAGGAGTTTCGCCGAGCGAAGGCGATTCCGCGTTCGATGGATGGCTCCGCGAAGGGATGCTAAGCATGAGGCAATCCTACCCCGCACCTCCACCAGTGTCACGACCTCGCAGGAGACGTGGAAGCCGGCGTACAGCACGTATACAAGCACTTTATATGAGCAGCAAACGCAACGTCGTTTTCTACCTGCGCGCTACTTCAGCGTCGTTTCCATTGCCGGGCACATACCCCCGGCGATGATATAGCATGTGGCAATATATATATATATATATATATATATATATATATGTGTGTGTGTGTGTGTGTGTGTGTGTGTGTGTGTGTGTGTGTGTGTGTGTGTGTGTGTGTGTGAGAGTATGCATGCCCGCAGGGCGTTTTGTCTGACTAGGAATCTAAGTTATATAGCTGGAATCGGTGGCTCTGATGTTCACAGAGCGAGAAAGTGGAAGCGGCGTTTTTAGGGTCTCTATATTTTCTCCTTTCGCGTTTTGTAGAGCCACGCAGTTTGCCTTGCAAGAAAATCGCGCAGTCTCAGCAGTTTCCGTGTTTGCGTCTCGTCTTCACTTTTTCTTTTACTCGCGGAGTATCTCGCGCGTGTTTATTACGTGTGCGCGCGAGAACTTGTGCCGCCGGGTTTAGTACGGCTTTACATATTAGTGAACCTCGTAATAAATATTTCGCGTTGGGGAAAATAAAGTGAAAGGCAGAAAGAAATCTCCTTCCCGACTGCCTTTCGAAGTGTTCTCTGTTCCCAACGGGTTTGTGTAGCAAACTGTGGTAACTCTCCGTTGGATGGGTTATACGTTGGGGAGCTTAAAGTGCCGCTATAGTTAAGTTTAGTTAGTTGTGCGTTGAGCGCGTGCGCAGAATTGAAGACAGCGGGGAAAAGTAAACGAAAGCATATAATTATTAGAACTGAGATAGTACCGAGCGCTCGCGAAGCTCGTCCGTCGTGTTTCCGAACTTCTGCTTTTGTAGACCATCCCGTATTTTTAGACCCCTTTTTTTTTACCCCCGAGCCTGTTAACATCGCGCAGTTTGTTAAAATAACTTCGTTTCTCGGATTAGATCCGGAAAATTTATTTGAAAAGTTGGTTTAGGGGCATATAGTTAGGTGCAGGAGAAATGACAAAGCGTCGGATGTGGTTATAGCTAGGGAATTATCGCACGTGCAGTTTTGGCATGAAGGTGAGGGTCTTTCGGCGCGCTCTGTGGTTCTGCTCGCAACTGATATATACGCCATTCGATTCTGCCTCATTAGTGCGCTTGACGACGGCCTGCCACAGTTTTAACCTATATACGCGCTTACAGGTACAGTTCAGCATCTAGTCTTTACCGATTTTAGGCGCGTTTTTGTGCCTTAATTAGCACGGCAGGTGGAAGCAAGAGTTACCGAGTTGGAAGCGGCGCGTCAGGCTCACTTCAAGTGCAGCTCGCAGCAGAACACCACTTTCGCGCCGGTGTTCGTGCGACCTATATATTTGCTAGCGCGGATAATTCTCATATTGCTTAGCATTCTCGTATTGCTTAGCAAAAAAAAAAAGAAAAAAAAAACAGCGTTAAACAAAAGGAGAGAAACGCTGATGCCGCAACTCCCTCGATCGTTCGCGGTCTAGTGGAATTGATTGCATGGCCTAAGAGGTCGGACTTTGTTGTCATTTGCTGACTAGTGGCTCGAGGCTTTTCATTGCAGGTAATCTTATGCTATGGTAAGGTCTAGTACCGGCATTGCTGATACTATTGTATTAATTTATTCAGGCCACTGCAAGTCGTCCCTCCAAGAGAATTCGTAGGATGCGAGAAAGTTGCATTTCTATATCTAGCAAGTTTGCTCTCGGGCTACCACACTCCCGCGAAAGTTCGTACGCGCAGCCGCATTAAGGGAATGAGGGTTACATAGCTGCGTTAAATCTGCGATGCATCAACGGCTAAATCGCCTCTGAGGCGCTCTTTGCTCCTTAATTTTAAAATTGTCGTCCACTTGAATGCAGCACGAAGCTACGAAGGAAACTCATACGGACTTTTTTTTTTTTTTCCCGAGAGATTCGTAGTTGAAGAAATATTCGTCCTCCTCCGGGGATCGAACTCGGGACCAACGCCTTTCCGAGGCGATCGCTCTACCGTCGTGAACTAAGCAGGAGCAGGTTGCAGAGCGAGGCCGAATTAATCGACAACTCGAAGCACAGGGACACAGTTGGGTGGACAATTTTTTTTCCCCTTTCATCTTTCATTCTGGGCTAGCTGGAATCTACGTAGCTTGTTTTATAAACGAGACCAGACAGGTGTGCTTGCTGTAGCCATGTTTCATCCTCCATGTTTCGCCTCAGTTTCGCATAGCACCGGCGCTGTTTCTCCTTGTTCCCAAAATTGTTGGCGCTCGTTGGCGAAGGAAAGGGAAAGTATTGAATGAAAGAGTTCGCCAAAAAAAAAAAAAAGGAGCTGCCTATCTCTCTGCATGCTTGCACGCGTGCGCTCGTGTATGCTTCCGTGTTTTCACCAAACGGCCTGTTTTGCATCTGCGCGGTGTGGTGTGCACACCGTGGAAACGCGCGCGCGCGCGCGCAAGTTCGTGCCCGCACGGAGTGCCGCGCGCCTTCCAAGATCGAAACACGTACTCCTTTTTTCCTTTCTTCTTCTTCTTTTTTTATACTTTTCGCTAAGCGACGCCGGCGGGTGTTCGCGGCAGCTGTATGCCGTGGTGGTGGCGTTCATACACGGAACGAGACAAATCACACAACGAGGAAGAGTTGAGTGAGCGAGCGCGAGGACGCTAGTCGTCGGTTCGGCATCGCGTGCCCTCTTCGTCCCAGGCCGTGGCGGCGTTGTCGCCGCCAGTGTTCGTCACCCTCGCCCGCTCCTTGTTCTCCCGCGTCCTTTCCCTACGAGCAGTTGCGCCGCGTTTGCGTAGCCGATCCGTTATGCGCGGTGTTTTCCCAACGCTCCTTTATCTCCCCACCGTTTCTTCCTTTCTTTTTTCTTCTTCCTTTTACGTCCTGCGAGCAGACTGTTGATGACGGCGGGACGACACCACCTCTTGCGAAAGATCCCCACCCCTGTACCGGTCGTCGCGATGTGAAAAAACGAGCCGCGGAGACGTCGCCGGCGTCGTCTTCGCTGTCGCGTCGTAACGGTTTCCCCTGCGCCCGTTCACGCGTGGCTTACTGCTCGTTGTTGTTGTTGCTGCTGCCGCCGCTATACTACGAAGTATGTGTCTTAGTTTGTTTGTGTTCTACTTCTTTTCCTCTTCTTCCCCCCTTCTTTTCAAATTCCCCCTTTTCGCCAAGAGCTATCCGAATATTGCGCTTGTCGACCGCGTCTCTGAACTAGGTGCGAGGAAGGCTGCGCAAGCGAGCGTCGTCACCGATGTTCTTCTCGTTGTAGTTGTTGCTTCTTCTAGTCGGTTCGGTTCCCGAGGCGTATCGGTCGCTGCCGCTTGAGCTGTCGCTGCCGTGGTTGTTTTCTTTTTGTTGGGGGCGGTGCTAAGGGATAGGTGGGAGAGGCACGGTGTCTGGCGCATAACATATGCGGTCATTCGCGGCGCAGCGCGTGCTCTGTTCGCGGTTCTCCGGCTCTTCTCCGCGTGTTTGCGTGTCGTGTTCGCTGTTCTTTCTTTTTTTTTTTTCCGGCCGAGCTTCGCCTTCTCTCGTCTCCGCTTCGCTTCTCGCATGCTGCCGGCGATGAGGGAGATACGATGGGACGGCATGTCTCGCGTCGAAACGATGACGTCTCCCGTTGCCTCAGAGCGAGGCCGACCGTTCTGTATCGCTTTGTATACATTGCGTAGGTGCCGGGGAGTGCTTTTTTTCCTCCCCTTTGTTGTTGCTTTGTTGTTTCTTTCTTATCCTACGCGTTTCCTACGCATACTTTGTTGTGTTTTTTCTGAAAGCGTCGATGTTTATTGGGCATCGTTCCGAGCGTGTCGCGTGGCAGCTCGACGTTGGCGATGCGTTCGGGGATCAGAATACAATGGCGCGCTATTTTCGATCGGGACCTGTCCTTGACGTCGAAATATGACCGGGCTCAGACTGCGGGTTATGTGCATTTAGGTGGCTTATTTTCTGGTTGTATCTGTCCACGATAGATACAACTTTTGCGTTTCTCCGTGTGGTATCGATATATAAATGATTAACTCAGCATGAACTTTCGTGTCGACCTGGTGCTTTGTAGCATAGTTTAGAACGGTTTTGTCGTCTTCAATGCAGCGTTCAGCGAGCGTGTATTGAAAACGGCAGCGTAGCGACATTCCAGTCTTGTCTTTTAGTGGCAGGACAAACTTCCATGTTCGATGTTGGGTTCCAATGTTTTTATACTGTTAGGTTAGACGTTTCTTTTCCAAAGTTATCTCAAAGCAACGGGTTCCAACTTGAAAACGACGTACTGTTGGTCCCTTTGCAGTGATAAAACGTGATTCCTTATGCAAATAATTTCCGCAGCATTTGATGATGCACTCATGAAGGGTGAGCAAGAGGACCTCAAGAGCAGAATTAGTCACTGGTATCTCGAAAACTTTTGCGTCCGAGCTGCGGTTCCTTAGATTCACGAGAAAGTTTAAACCCATGTTTAGAGTTCCAAGCATTTCATGAGCGCGCAACACGGCAGTTTCGGTCGGGAAATGAGGAGAAAGGCTTTTGTACGGTCTACACTGGGGAACTTTTTAAAATTTACTTACTGCGCTGGCTGTCCAGTTTAGAAAGATATCTGCCGCGTTCTGCTGCTCAGATTGACAACGCGTCACTTTGTACTGATTAGGAACCGTCACGCTGCTCTCTCTCTCTCTTTCTTTTTCGCCTGACATGGTGTACGAACGCTGTATATCGGCAGGCTTGCGACACCGTTTAGGTAACGTCAGGTTGTGCAACGCTAAGGAGCGATTAACCGAGCGTGTCTCTTCTGCTCGGGCTAATAAGGCATTGCAGGGAAGCGCTATGGACGCATTGTCGGCACTTCGCGACTTGGACTCGTCTCCGACGGTGCGTAACCGGTGCCCGCGAGTTCTGCATCGTCTCTCGCATGTCGCAAGTTATAAGCTCGTGTATAGGCGCACGCGAATTCCGTCCCAAACTCGGCGGCGGCGTTATAGCATTTGTCGCTGCAACTACTAACTCGTCTGGCCTTGGCCTATTATGCTGTGATGGTAACAGTCTTATGCGAAATTGAGATAAACTGTAGTGTTGCTCAATATGTTGGATTAACAGTTATATGCGACGTCTTAGCACACATATCTACAGACAGTAGGCTTTAGACATTTTTGCACAAAGCTATGAATATTTAACCAAATACATAGGTTCTCACCGGTGCCACATGTGCTCCCTCAAACTAGGCCTATAAATACTCGTGAAGTTGCTCTTTCAGTAAGTGTTGCGTAGCACGTTGGTCGTTCTGTTTGTATGTCCTTGCTTGTCGTTGTTTGTTGGAGATAGTAGTACATTCTTGCCCGGAATCAGTGCGCCTTCATGTCCTTGGTAATAAAATTAATATTAAGTGTATGTATATACCATCAATTAATGCGATAGGCCGCCGGTCTTTTTTTTTTTTTTCATGTATATTCTTTTACTTTCTTATGCTATCACAATACCATCGACTTCATATGGCAATGCAAGCGGAACTTATAAATCGAATAGGCGCCGTTGTTACACCGATGATTCTACGCGTTCCCCAGAGGGCAATTTCGAAACCGGCTACCGCGCGCTCCGACGATTCCGGTCGGCTACAGGCGAAGATAGAGAGAGAAATAGCAAGGAGGAGGGTATACTGCGAAGCTGAGAACAGAGGATGAGATGCGCAGCGTGCCACATTTGTGTCACAATGAGACCTTGGGGCTGTTCAGAGAAGCTGTATAGAGCCAGCGCCTCACGCTGTAGCGTCCGGTGACGAAGGACTTCTCGCGACGACGCCGTCGGCGGCTCGTCGTGTACGCGCTGCGAACGCTGTACTGTTTGTACCGTTGTAGCCGTCTCCCTTATTCGCTGTCGTCGTTTCGGACGGGCGGCCCACTGTCACGGGGTGTTCCGGACCACTGCGTGGTCTCGCACGCGCGCGCATTTTCCCTGCGGGAAATTAATGGCGCGCGGCGGAAATGATGCGCCCGTGTCTTTGGTCCCGTTTCGCCTCTTCTTTTTTTCTTTTTCTCTCACTCTCTTTCACTCATTCGCCAATGGACCCCTACTTTCCCTGACCCCCCGTCTCAGCCCCTCGCAACTTCCTTTATCCCGACTGTGCCTCGCAGACCAAAAGAACAAAAGAGTTTCGATCGCGCCATCCGTGTGCCGGCGACACTTTGACCGCGCTGCATGGCCCAACCGGCCGAGCGATCGGCTCCGCGTTCTTTTGCCGCCATTTGCGTTCGGTCACGCCCAATTTATCGCGCATTTTTGCGTTGGTGACGCGATCAGGCGTCGTTGTTTGTAGTATAGTTATCGGGGGTTGAGGCACCGTCTGCCCAACAGCAAAAAAGTTGGCGGGCCGTAACGTAACGCGTGCAGGTAGAGGAGGAATGGAAAGCAGTGAAGCAATGCCTCGGAATATTGTCGCACTAAGCGGCAATAGTCCAAGTGAGCGGCTTTGTCCACTCACTTGCTCTTTGTCTTGGTGCGAAATCTCCAAGCCTGCTGCACACAATTCTCGTCGTGGCTTACTTCTATTCAGCAACGCTTCATCATGCAGCCTGGGTACGTCTGCTGGCGAGCGCCGCGCGATTTGGTGACATTTCCGGTCGTTTCTAGTACCGGGAACGATGTTTGAGCTTTCGACTGAATATTACATATCCTCTCGCGTTGAATTTTTAACCAGCCACCCACACTATGGTCATGCTGCCTGTTCTCGCCTATGAGCCCATGCATTGTTCGCGCCTTCTTACATCTTTTCATTCCCCAATACCAGTCTGAGTGGGTTAGCAAATCAGAGATTGGTTTGGTTAACCACAACCTTTTTATCCCTTCTTTTGATGTCGCAGTAACCCTTGTCTTCGGTTCATAGGTAGACAACTGCTTTCTTGATTTTTTGTTTTTAGCGCGCTTGGTCTCTCCCCCCCCCCCCCCCCCCTCTTCTCTGCTGTTTTCCCCTCTTTCTTTCCATATACTCCTGTCTCTCCAGTCTTTCTTTGAATCAGGAATCACCCGTACACACTATCTTGGTGACGCGAAGTTGAGAGTGCACAATGCATCAAAGTATGAAAAAAAAAAAAAAATCGGTTTAGGAGCGCTTCTTCTTACACGATGAGATCGATGTGACGAACGCTGCACCGAAATCAATATCGTCGCGTATCTGTGCGCATATTAAAAAAGTTTCTTGCGAGAACAAAATTTATAACATTGTTCACGATATATGCTGTCAAGTTGCTCTCGTATGAAGTTTGAGCCGTTGTTTCCATGCCGCAAAGCTTTAATGTTATTTCTTTTTTTCTGTTTTTTACTTGATCAACGATATGTAATGTCTTTCAAGCGCGCGAACTCTGAACGCGACGAAGTTTTATAAAGATTGGGGTGCAACTTAAACCTCGATTTCTGGAAACACGAGTGGCTGAGCTGTCTCTGAACGAACCAGTTTTGGTGTTTCTGTATCTTCCAAGTCTGCAAATAAAGAATTGAATTGAAAAAAAAAAAAGAACCCCTTTAAACACAACGTAAGTAACGCAGTGGCGGCATCGATACGAAATCGCAATGTTATCGGTTTTTACCCGCCTGTGCCTCTTGTGTTAACGTGGACGCGTTTCTTGGTTCGGGACAAAATTTAATAAACGGCCTCAGTATACGGGCGCCTGCTGTAGCAGAACTAACTCGACATGTAATTTTATAACGGCGTTCGCGTCGTACTCGTTCATGCAAAAGGTTTCGTCTGACCCTGCACCTTCTCCGCATTTGCTGGGCTACATTTTTTGTAGCGGTGTTTTTTTTTTTTTTTTTTAAATCTCTTTCGCTTTCTTTATTTGTGTTCTTAGTTCCCGTCGCAATACGAATGCTTGCACCATCGATTAACGTGGCGGACGTCTTCTCGCGCAATTAGCGTACGCGTTTTGTGTCCATGATTAGCCTTGTATAGTCGGGCGCGCCACGCTTTGGTGTTTCGCAATTAAAGTGCGCATGGGCGGCCTTCCGAGATGCGCCGCTTAACACACGGCGGTGAGTTCTCGTCAGCCGTTATTAGCGTTTGTCTTCGCATGCTGGAGATGCTTCGCTCAAGTCGATGTGGTTTGCGTTGTTTCGTCGTTCGCGTGCATTTGATCCTGGCGATTGGATCGAAAGATGAACTGTATTAAAAAAAAAAGGGAAAAGAGGAACACGTTTACTGACAGCGCGCAAGGGAGAGGGGCATAAAGCTATGCCTTATCCCTATACGCCTTATGGAAAGATCTCGTTTCTTTCATTCTTTTTGCTGGTCTGCTCAGTAAGGATTCACATTCGTGAGCCCATGAAAAAGGCATTAAGAAAGAAAAACGTGGCTTCATTCCTAGGTTGGCAGTTTCTGCGTCTCAAAGGTCTGTGAAGCCGAGTGCAGTCATTCGAGCTGTTCGTTTTTCGCCGTATTCAGAAAGTTTAGGAAACGAAAGTGGGAAAGTAAAAGGGTTTGGATTGCTGGTCCTACTTTCACTCCGTTGGAGCATAAAGGACACACGAAACTGTATTTTCTTGTCGTTTTAACTACGCAAATGGGGAACTGAGAGTGGCGAAAAAAAAAAAATGGAGACGAATTGGCTACGACAAAAAAATAATAATAACGATGGGCTTTTCGGGCGGTCGCGTTCAATTTGGTGGGCGCTCGGTCAAACGGTAAATCGCATTCTAAGGGAAAAGAGCGAAATTATAAGAGCGGGATAGAGAGAGAGAGAGAGAGAGAATACAGAATAATATTAATAATAATAGTAAATGCATGCGAGTATCAGACTTTTGCGTTTCCATATAAGCGTCCAAATTCGAGAATGAGACCAAGCTGGCTAAAATCTCAGCGCCGCGCGCCTCGTCGACTGTTGAACGTGCAGGAGCGCGCTTCCTGATCTTCACTATATCAAGCTTTTTTTTTTTATCCTCTTCTTCCCGAGGTCCAATTCGAGATATCGGAGAAAAAAAAAAAAAGAAAAGAAAAACAATTTTATTCGTCCACTTTCTATATATTTCTCTCTGTCTTTCTTTAACTGAACAGAGTCGCTGCCGCCCGTGTAAGTGCACGTATTTATACATATTTTTAAGGCTCGACTGGAAGAGCTCGAAGACTACAGAACCGTAATGAGCGCTGGCGAAGTGCTGAGTGTGGTTAATGTATAGTCTTCGTTCGGACATTTTCTCTCTTTCTCTCACTCTCTTCCTCTTCTTTCACTTCCTCGCAATTCGAGCTTTCTTTCTTTCTTTCTTTTTTTCTTTCTTTCTTTCTTTCTTTTTTTCTGGCCAGTCCTCCGTGCTTCGTATACGTGCTCATGTCGACGCTCAATTCATAGTGCGCGCGAACAGTTGGGTTCTTCTCGAATGAACACGAAGAAAAAAAAAAGGAAGGAAGGAAGAAACGTGTAAGGCGCACATGTCGAGCGTTCGTTAGTTTGACTGGGCACGCGCGCTAGTGCAGCTAATGCCTGGCATTGCCTGTGAATTTATCTGCTAGCACAGATATGGGGAGCGCAGGGAGCGCGGATAATGTATACAAAGAATGTCAAGAAACAGTTAGCGGTACATGAAGACAGTGCTCCGTGCGTTTGCAGCAGCAGGAGGCAGCGAGCCACCGGTTAAAAGAGAGAGAGGCGGAGTGAGGCGAAAAGTTCGGGCAGAAAGTTTGTAGAGCAGGAAAAAAAAAAAAAAAAAAAGTGGAGTCGAGACGTGCTTAGCACCGGGTCGGCATGACTAAACGACGTGGATTGCCGAACAGAAAGAAGATAGCAAGGAGTCGAAGGCCATTAACAGGGACGCGCTTGTATGCTTTGCTGATTAATATGGCGATAGCGCGCTTGCTTCTGGAAAGAGTTTTCAGCTTCCTGTTTCTTTTGTTTTCCTTTCCGTTGTTTTTTTTTTTTTGTCTGTTGGGGACCGGTTGATAAAGGGAAAGGTTGGGGAGGTGTCCTCGCAATGGGCTGCTTGCGTTAGCCAAGCTCGGTCGATATTAAAGATGGCGTTTACTCTGCTCCACGCTCATTACCATTTTGCTAGCGCGATTATCAAGGAAGAAGCACGCACGCAAGCTTGGTTTGCGCGCCCCTCATAGTTTCGTTTTCCTTTCTATTGAGCTTTGTTAAATTATTATTATTGTTATTTATTACTTTTTTGGTGCGGGCTACCGGCTGAAATTAACGTTTGGCGCACTGCGCCATTTGATGCCGTCGATGGGAGTGCGTATGGATAAGATTTGGACCCGGAATAAGCGCGACGGTTGCGCAGTTTCCTGGAGTAACCTCGTTTCTCGAACTTACTTCTTGAACGTTCGTCTTCTCTGTCTCTCTCTCTCTCTCTCTCACCCTTTCCTTTTTCTCCCATTCCCTCGTTTGACTTGAATTTGGTGCCGGCTACGATAAAGCTAAGCTTGTGAAAGCGAAGGCTTACAAGATTTAGAGGAGCTTAAGCGCATTAAACGGTGAGGGACGACGCGGCAGCGAAAAAATAAATCTAGAAATATCTATATTTTTTTCTTTTGGTTTCTGTGGTTCCCGGTAAAAAAAAGTAAATCATTTGACATCGAGAAATCAGGGGAAGAAAATGAATCGAAGGGAGCACTTATCTCCTTTCACGACTTTGTCTGCCCTGCAAGCGGTGCACGCTTGCACCCTTGTCTCTTTTTGTTTCTCTGCAAAATCTGGGAGCTGCCGCTCCCTTGTTGCGGCAATGGATGAAGAAGCCCTCGAGGACCTTCCTGGCGACCAACCATCACGTCGGGTCGCATCCAGGAAACGTGGAAACGCGTCAAGTGACACGGACAGCGAGGCAACCGAGTTGTACTCGTACTCGGACAGCGTCGACTCGTCGGACGACGATTTCACGCTTGTCATGAGCCGAACTACAAAAAGAAGACTGCTACGGAGGTCATCATCGGCAAGTGTCTCCACCGTGAAGACAACACCACAGCGCTGGCCGTACACTATGCTCTTCATGCCTGTGGACCCTGTGTCCAATCTGCGACTCCTAAACAGGCAAGTCCTTTCTGCGTTTCTTGAGGGAATCGCACCAAATGAGATCAAAGACGTGAGAATAAACGCACGGAAGAATGTACTCGCAGTAGACGTTCTACACCGTAGTGCGCTGCAAAGCCTGCGGCACGTAACGGAGATCGACAAAGTGAAAGTGCGATCCATGATTCCTACAGGCTGCAATAGCACTGTCGGCGTCATTTATGATGTCGATATTTCTATACCGACAGACGACTTGCCTATATTAATAAAGCCAACTACTGAAGGCACTCTTATCACGCACATCGCAAGACTTGGCAACACACGTTGCCTGAAGCTTGAGTTTGAGGGAGACAGTCTTCCCTCACACGTCAAAGTTGGCCACGTCCGCCATCCAGTCCGGCCCTACGTACCGAAGCCCCTGCAATGCTACAAATGCTGCAAGATGGGACACGTAAAAGGTGTCTGTAGGAACAATCTCGTGTGCCCACGGTGCGCTGAATCTCATCCGGAAGAAGCCTGCCGCGCAACTGTGTTAAAGTGCCCTAACTGCCATGGTAGCCATGAGGCCTCATCCAAGGATTGCCCGCGGGTGAGGAACGAGCGAGCGGTACTCAAACGTATGGTACGGGACCATTCTACACACAGAGAGGCGGCTGCTACTCTCAGGCGGCGACGACGACATCGCCACCGAAGAGCATCACGAAGAGTTGCATCTACCGATAGAGATACACCATCTTCCGGCAAAGCGGCTACCATACCAACGCCGACTTCCACAAAGACGGACACTGCGACAACGAAGAAAGGGGCAACACTCGCTCCTCCTGAAGAGTGGCCTACACTTCCACGAGCACAACCTGCCTGGAAGTCACATCAAATCGCGCCGCCCTCGATGACCTCACAAACCGCTGATACGACAACTGAGGATCGCCAAGTCATAGCGATGTTGAAGTCACTTATGGACGCCATGCGCATTCTACTGAGCAGCATGAAAACGCCATCGGCGCAGAGCGCACTGCAGGTGCTGGACACCTTGAGTCCGGTACTTGCGGCTCTAGGCTAAAACCACAGCCCGAGAGATGGCGTCGTTTCAAGAGGAGGTCAAGAATGCATCTGTCTTTCAGTGGAACGCAAGAGGGCTTAAGTCACGCATGGCCGACTTTAGACAGTTTGTCTTTACGCACCAATTCCCCATCATCGTGATATGCGAGCCAAACTTGTCAGCTCCCATCAGACTGTCCGGGTATGAGTGCTTTATGTCCTCTACCCACGGAGAGTGCAGCAAGATTGTTGTGTTTATACACCGTGACCTGACTTATGTGCATCACCCAGTGCCTCCTGACGAAGTGAATCAATATGTTTGCTTGACAGTGAAGAAGAAAAAGCTCACGTTTACAATTCTTGGTGCCTACTTATCTCCAACAAGCCGCCTGGATTGTGAGCGCTTACAGGCAATTTTGACATCGACTCCACAACCGTGGGTGATCACTGGCGACTTTAATGCCCACCATTACCTATGGGGAAGCTCCAAAGTGAACTCTAGAGGCAGAACATTGGTGTCCTTTGCCTCTGAACGCGAACTTTGCCTGTCAAATGATGGAAGCCCCACTTATCTGCGTGGATCAGCGTATAGTAGCTGCTTGGACCTTACCTTCGTTTCACGTTCGTTTTCGAGAAGAGTGCACTGGTTTTCGGATTTAGAAACGCGAGGTAGTGACCACATCCCAACTTATTTGAAGATTGACGGTCTGACTAGCTCCAGGTCTCCCAGAGCCGTCCAGTTCACCGATTGGCCTAAATACAAAATAATCATGGAAGACTGCTGTCGTGACGGTACCTCCTGCAACCTAGAGGGCGCGATAAAGGATGCCATACAAACAACCACGCATTCGCCTTTGAAGAGTTCTGCCCGCACCAATTTCGACATCGAACTCGAGAAACTTCGAGCAATTCGCCGTCGTGCGGAACGAAGATATAGACGCACGAAGTCCACTCATGACTTGAGATTGGCTAGACGAATACAAAAGAAAATACAGCGTCATATGAACAAGCTGGCTTCCCGACAATGGGTATCCTTTTGTGAGTCCCTGGATCCGCGAAAACCTTTATCGCTTATATGGAGGACTGTTCGTGGCCTTCGCACAACCTTTGGTCAGCGCCACCCGTTTAAATCTCTGGCACTACATCTACAATGTAGGGAGATTGACGTCGCTGAATCTTTCTGCAGAAAGATTGCTGGCGAGGCAAATTCTGATGAAACGGGAACGGGGACGCTCGACCACCCACTGTTCTCACGCGATCCTCGCATGGAGTGCCCGTTTTCTATGGAAGAACTAGAAGCTGCGCTGGCTTTGTGCAGGCGTTCTTCAGCGCCAGGACCTGATGGCATTACGTACCGTGCCCTGTGTAACCTAGGAGACCAAGCTCGGAAGGCACTCTTGCTCCTATACAACGACTCCTGGCAGACGGGTACGGTTCCGCAGGAATGGAAGTCAAGTCGCCTCATTCCACTTCTCAAAGCTGGCAAGTCGCCTTTGGACATTTCCTCATACCGTCCTATCGCACTTGCAAGTTGCGTTGGAAAAACAATGGAAAGAATGATTTTAACACGTCTGGAATGGTACTTAGAGTACTATGAAATCTACCCAGACGCTATGACCGGATTCAGGCGTGGCCGTTCGTCAACAGACAACGTTGTTGACTTGGTAACATTTGCGCAACACCAGAAGGCCTGTAAACGACTATCTGCTGCTCTGTTTCTAGACGTTAAAGGGGCTTACGATAATGTCACCCATGAAGCCATCCTCGGCGCGTTAGAAGCAGTAGGGCTTGGTGGTAAGATATATATGTGGGTGTGCAGCTACTTACAGAGAAGATCATTCTACGTGCACACTGAGAATGGCCCGACATCCGAGCATTACGGTAGCCGAGGAGTGCCTCAAGGCGGAGTGCTTAGCCCGACGCTTTTCAATCTAACCCTCATTGGATTAGTTGACAACCTGCCAAATACCGTACGACTTTCCATCTATGCGGACGACATCTGCATTTGGGCATCAGGTGTAACACGACTTCAGCTTCGCGCTCGGCTTCAGAAGGCAGCCACAATGACATCTTGCTACCTTCGTCAACAAGGACTTGAAATTTCATGTGGAAAGTGCGCAATGGTGGCATTCACGAGGAAGCCAATGTCTGCTTACGGAATATCAATTAACAGACAACTTATACCATACAGCAGAAGTCACAAGTTCCTGGGAATCGTAATTGACAGAGACCTGTCTTGGACTCCGCACGTGAATTACGTAAAAAAGCGGCTGTCTGCTATCTGTCACCTGTTCAGGTTCCTTGCAGGAAAAAGTTGGGGAGTATCCATACACGGTATGTTACAGCTGTACATGGTGTTGTTCGTTGGATTCCTGCGGTACAGCCTGCCTGCAATATCCAACACCTGCAAGACTAACCTCCGTACGATTCAAAGCATTCAAGCTCAAGCCCTTAAGATATGTCTTGGCCTACCACGCAGTGCGTCAACGGCTGAAACCATTGCCATTGCCCAAGATTACCCAATCACGACGCACATTACCGTTGAGACAATGCGTACGCATCTCAGACACTATGCTAGGACCCCTTCCCACCACCTGGCGAGCCTCACTGCTGAAAGGCCCTGCTCGACATTTAGCGCTACTGTGAATGCACATCGTGAGTTGTTTACTTCAGGGTATGCACCTGCGGCCAAGCCAGTGCTTCCTCCGTGGTGTTTGAGCCGTCCACAAGTACATATAACGATTCCAGGACTACAGAAGAAATCAGATGTACCGGCCCCTGCTCTAAAACAACTGAGCTTACTCCTCTTGCATGAAAAGTACAGCAACCACGTGCACATCTATACCGATGGATCGACTACGTCGTCCAGTTCTGGTGGTGCGGTGGTTATACCAACGCGTGGAATAACACTGCGGTTCAAGACATCGCATGTCACGACCTCAACGGTGGCAGAACTAACGGCTCTGCGTCGTGCACTAGAATTCATTGATTCTGAAAGACCTACAAAATGGGCTGTGTTTTCAGACTCAAAACCGGCTTTACAGTGCATGCAGTCAGTTCTCCGACGCGGCTGTCATGAACAGTTGACATACGAAACCGTGAAACTTCACCATCACGTCCAACAAAAAGGCCACGAGGTTGTATTTCAATGGGTACCTGGTCATTGTGGAATCAGTGGCAATGATTCCGCAGACAACGCTGCTCGCACATCACACCAAGAAGAGCTCAGCGTTCCAATTCCACTTTCGAGGACAGACGCCGCAAGGCAGCTTCGACACCTGGCACGCAGTCTCTCACTGACCGAGTGGAACTCGCCAAACTTACGACTTACACGACTCCATCGATTAAACCCCTCACTGCAACTCCGACCTCCATTCGGACTTCCTCGACGTGAAGCTTCGCTTCTCTGTCGCCTTTGGTTAGGAGTTGCCTTCACAAAGGCATACTCTACATTAATTGGAGTGACCGACAGTGCAGCATGCGAGGCCTGCGGCACCGACGAAACTATTGACCACCTGCTGTGCCACTGTCCACGATATGCTCAAGAAAGACAAGATCTTGCTAACGCGCTAAAAAAACTGGACGATCGGACGCTTTCCGTGCAGGTGCTGCTGGAACACCGCCCCCATCGCTCGTCGGCCCATAAAGCGGTGAAGGCACTTTTGTGCTTCTTGAGGACGACGGGCTTGTGTCAACGTCTGTGACTATTAGTGCACTAACACACGCGTCAGCGAACTAACCGCTCATTTCCCGTCTTTCCTTCCCTCCTATCTCTCCCTGTCATCTTTCTGTTCCCTTTTCCCATTCCCCCGGTGTAGGGTAGCCAACCGGACGTTATCCTGGTTAACCTCCCTACCTTCTTCTTTTCTCTTGCTTCCTCCCCTTGTCTGCCCTGCTTCCGCGTGGGAAATGATCAAAAAGAAGAAGCGGTAAAAGCAGTAGCGAGGGCCGGACACTTGTGGCGACGCAGTTCAACGAACTGATTGAAGCGTGTCTCCTCCCTTCTGAGCGGCTTTGACGGTGGCGGCGCTTCTTCGGACGGTCAATATTTGTGCGGACGGCCCTGCTGCGTCGAAGTGGACACTGGGCAAACAAAGAGTAAAGAGATTGGGGGGGGGAAGGGGAGTAGAAGGTTAGGGAGGGAGGGAAGGCGTGAGACAGCATGTCCCGATACCCGTCCGCATAAACTGGCGCGCGCTCTGTGGCACGATGACGGCGAGCGTTTTTCGTGCGTCTCGTGCAAGCGCCACTCTCTCTGCGCGGAAAACAAGCCCGACGTTTGATGGGGAGGCAGGCACCGGCACGGCGTTAGTAGAGCGCCTGCACTGCGTCTCGGATGCCTCGGTCGCCAACTCTGTCCCCCCAAAAGAGAAAGAGAGAGACAGAAAAAAGCTCTTCAGCGGTTATTATTCTGGATTATCTTGCTTCTATATATCTTTTGCGCGCCTCTTCGTGTTGCGTAACTTTGCCGTCCTCGCCGTCATCCCTTCGAGTAATCCCCGGATTTGGGTTTTTGTTGGGCTGGGGTGCGCTGTGGGGGGATTCTGACGTTTCGCTTTTGCTGCGTCATGAACGTCGGCAGGGCCCGAAAAAAGATCTCAGAAGAATGCGTGAGCCTCTTACGATTATGTGGTAAGCCGACTTTAGCGCGCGTCGAGCTTGAGTTTGTTAATAACGACCAGCTTCCTTCACGTGCTTGCGCACGTGTGGGTGTTTGCGCACGCGGAGCTGTGGTAAGCTTGGGAAAGAAACGCAAATCGGTGGGTTTTCCTCCGACGAGTGGAACATTGTTTGCCTGAGAAAGGGATATGTAAAGCTTTGATTGGTGTCAACGTGCCTTCGTTGCTTGGGGAACCACGAGACAAAGGTGTGAGTATTTTCCAGCCGTGGCAGCAGTTGTGCCATAATGAGTGAAGGTAGCCCGTGAAGCACATCTCTGCGCAAAGGAGTTTGATTTTGACGCAAACGGAACTTTTGGTTTACACACGCGACCTTATGAGCGTGTGTACGAGATCAAGATTAAAAAACAAGAAAAAAAAATTACATGGCAATATCTCTTGTAAGGAATGCCCACAGTGACGCCTTTTGCTTCTTTCGACTCTAGAGTTCTTTCATTGCTACAGTTTTTATAGCCTTCTTTTTTCTGATAGTGTATATTGTCGAAAAACGTTGTTACACTTTTCACTCTATGCTACGACACTGCTTATAGCGCGCCGTACAACTCTGACAAAATTTAAGTTTCCACGTGATTTGCCCGAGCTGTCTCCGTAGTGTCAATGTATACGTGCTTTACAAGAGAGAGAGAGAGAGAGAGAGAGAGGCGTTGACGGAACCAAAGCTTCCGAAGTACGATTTGCCGTAGGTCAGATGCAGGAATGTTGCTTACGTGAGTTGCGTTACTATTACTGCACGAGCAAATGTCTTTAATTTAGAAATCGACGCCCAGTCACGCAGAAACTGTGGTTTCTCAATGCTTTCGCGGCGAGGATTGCGCCTTCCCATTGCTTCTTCTATATTGGCGAAAACAAAACAGGACTCTAATAAGGATTCGAGATGCAAATTAGGTTGGCGTTCTCTCGATGACCCCTCCCGGACTGGCCTTGCGCAAGACGCTGCCGTCGCCTCTGATTTGGGTGAGATCCGGTTCGAAAATTTGGCACACTGGCTATCGCAATTCGAAATCTTTTGCGGCCAAGCAGGGAAGGCGTGCCGCCGTGTTTTTACCTTTTTTTTTTTTTTTTTCAGCGACCCCACTATACGACCCAGTCTGTCTGCGTCTTGTGTAAAGACAAGGTTGAATTAAGGTTCGCTTAACGTGTAAACGTAGCGCAGTCTCGGCTCAATTTCCGGCGCGTTTCTGTCGCACATATACGCCTGCGCCCCACTGCCTAACGGGGCCGTTTATTTCGGATTCTCGTATTTCCTCGCCGCGGCGGCGGTGGCGCTCTATATGCTTTCATTTTTAATCTTGCTGTGGCGCGAGCGACAGGTTTAGGCGGTGTGCCGCAGCGTCATCTGTCTTCATTTCCTACTCGCCCGCCCCCCTACCCTATCCTTCTCACCCGCTCCTCTTTCTCTTGTTGCAAGCGTGACCCCCCCCCCCCCCCCCCCTCCCTATTCTTGGTCTCTCAACAGCTCAGTGCTATTTTTGCCAGCTGAACTGGTTGGTTAGGTCTGGTCAGAGTGCGAGAAGCTCCGGCGACGAGACGGGGAAAAAAGAAATTAAGGAGAATAAATTGCCTGCACGCGTTGCTAAGTTTGGCAGGCACAGATAACGTTTGTACCGTTCTCACTCGTCCTTGTTGGTTGCACGCGCTGCGTCCTTCGCAGTATCTTGCCCAGTCGTTTCTGTCGCTACAGTTTTAGCATGTCTAGTGCGGCTCGGGGCAAATATAGGCGCAGCTTAGCAACCCAAATGTTTCGGCGCATGTTTCAGAATATTAACGCGATAGCGTTAAGGCCCCGCGTCGCAGAAAATCCGGCGTCGGCGTGGGCGCGCTGGCGTCGTTGGCGGAAATAATCATCCCGAACCACCCCGACCGCGCAGGCCCTCCGCGTGGCGCAAGGTGTTAGTGAACAAAATTGAATTTGTCGAAGTGAAATCCGTCAGAAAAATCGTAAAGTACGACTTAACCACAACATACAGACGTGATAGCGTCGGATTGTAATTTGAATATACGAGAAAACATAATTCTCTTACGCCGAAACTCAAACAAAAACCCCTTTTCCAGCATTTCTATAATTCATACAGCGACGCGCCGCAGTTTTGTTCCTTGCAAAAACACCGTCTAGATGGCGCTCGTGTCCTCGGCAGCCGCGTGCGGAGGCGAAGGTGGACATAAAAGCTGCAGTTGCTGGTAAGCCTGATAAGCAGCCAGGGATATTTGAATGCTATCGCGTTCCACTCTTAAAGGCGAAGCTTAAGCGTCCTCGAAACATTTTTTGTTTTATTTATTTATTTATTTATTATTTATTTATTTATTTATTTATTTGTGTATTATTATTATTATTATTATTATTATTATTATTATTGTTATTGTTATTCTTATTCTTATTGTAGGCATAGAAATGCAAAGAGAGAAAATTGCAGAAAAAGACTAATCTTTTCTGCGACATCTCGCGCTACAGCAATTATGTTTGTGCACAAAGGAAGCCGAAGAAATATAACTGTAGCGAAATTATGGTCAGCTTCATTATTGATTGCGCGACTAAAGTAAGTTTAAAGAGAACGACCTTGCTGATTGTATGGTTCCAGGGATTTTCCCCGGCTGTGGCGTTTTCGTCCTGTTCTGTGCCAAAAGTGAAAAATGCAGAACCGAAAAAAAAAGAAAGAAAGAGCAAGGAAGAAAAAAGCCATCGAACAAGACGATCTGTATGTTTATAAGATTCCTATGAAATCTTCTTAGACGGGTGTTCAGTTTTCACAATCTTAACGTTTAGTTTCATTCCGTTCACTTTTGTGCGAGCGTATAAACATAAGTGTGTTGTTTTGTTACGTCCAGTTCTGTAATTTTTCGGCTTTATTGACCAACACGCGCACAGCGGGCACATAGTATGCATCTTAATGAGTCCATTGTGTCACCTGCGCTTGCCGGTTCTACGAGGAAAGAACCGACTCATATGGGAGGTCTGCATTCTTCGCGTACACCGAGAATTAGTTGACCTGAAATCGGAGAATAAATTTAGCGCGTAAGACGAAAGTAAATAGAGGATAGGCGCCTGTCTGGCTTCTTAGATAAACAATTAACTGGCGCAGATTGGAAGAATTGTGCATTAACACCTTGATATGAATACTCCAACGTCAAATTTGTTTAATGTGCTCTACACCGCAACAACTCTCTCAATGTGGCAAAGCACGCTTTACAGCGTAACATTATTCTGAACACACTGGGTCATCTGCAGGTCGTTTTTCACCGCATTAGCGATTGGTTTGCGGCAGAGCACGCTCTGCAGGAGAAATTGTTGGTGCCGATCATTGGAGTGCCTTATGGGAGCCATTTCGACTCCGTAAATCACAATGGTTCTGCAACATGTTGTGCTCTGGATTCTAACAGGCTGCGAATAGTTGGTGATAAGGAATACGTGGGCGGTCATAACTGGCAATGTTAGTGGTTGAAGCTTAGATACGAGAATATAGAAAGTGTATCTACTGCATACTGCGCCATGTTAGCGAAAAAAAATACTATATATATATATATATATATATATATATATATATATATATATATATATAATTTGTGAAACGAGGGTCACCCCTGGCAGAAGTTCACGAGTGCGAATTATTCTGACCGCTTCAATCTCTAAGCCCGAAAACGTGCAAAACTTTGAAAGGTCTCGGCTTAAATCAGCAGGAAACACTTTAGTGTTTTCCTTGCTTACAGTTGACGTGACCGTTTGGTATCTCATTTCTTACTACGTATATATCCCCGGACGTTTGGTAAACAGTGTCTAAATAACCTATTTTTGATGGTAACGAGGATAGCGCATTTAGGAAGATGAAACCAGCCTTAATACTCCATGTTTTCTCCTCAGTATAATTCATGCGTGGCCTCCATTTTTGCGTTTATTTGTTGTACCCAAACGAAACTTACGTTGTGTTCATTAGTTTTTCTTTTTTTATTGTTTTACTTCCTCAACGGATCTCACCTGTGTTTCTACAGGAGGACGAAAAAACAAACATAATGGTAAGACTATTAAAAGAATGCAAAAGAGAAGCCTTCCCTGTTGCCACCAAGGTATAACAGGCCACAGGAGGGCACAGCGAATGTGTTGCCCAGAAGGCACACGCTTCCTATTCTTTATCAACTTGCTCATTATGCGAGGAGCCATAATTGGGAGCCCGCCTTAAGAAGCGATCGCACTTACAACACGCGCCACGGTCGCTCCTTGTCATCGCCACAATGTGGCCTCCCGGAAACATCTTAGCGCCGCAGCGTATCCGCGGCTGAATCCACGAGGGAATCGGCAATTACTACAATGGCGCGCGCTGTGCCCCGCCCGTGCGCGGGCGTCTAGGCGCGCGTCCGTGAAAACAGCTTTTCGCTCGCTCGCCCTCGGCAAGGACACGAGGCTGTGGCGTGGTTTTTGAGGCTGAAAGCGAGAAAGTGAGCGACGAGGAAAGGATTGAGGGGGCGGCGAAGGCGGTCGACGGGGGAAAGCAGCAAATCGCGTTATGCGAATCTAAATTGATGGAGCGGGCGAGGACGCGATCGAAGTTATGACAAGGAGCGGGAGGGGGCGTTGCGTGTCCGCGCCCCGCGGGACCTTGCGACTTTTATTGCGCTGCTCCCCGCAGTCGGTAGAAGCGGGGGGTGCATTGTTGATTGAATGAACGCGGATATGCTCGCGCTCCCGGCGCCAGCGAAACGCCTCGGCTCGCCCCACGACCCCGTCGTCGTCGCTGTCTCCCGCGTTTAGTACTTCTAGTCTTATTGCCGGTTCTTTCTGTTCTTTTTTTCCCGCATTGTGGAGCCAGTGTTTCACCTCTAATTGCGACTTCTCTCATCCGAGGTTTGCGTCTTGTTTGCACATTTACTACTGATGTTTGTTGCGCTTGTTTTCCGTCATTTCTTTCTTTCTTTTTCTTTTCTGTTTCTTTCTTTTCTATCAGCAATTTGTTCTGTTATCAGAGTATTTCTGTGTCTTTACGGATTTTTCATTGCGACGTTGTCGACACCTTCATCCGCTAGGGGGGAAGTTTCCGGGCGGGGGGGGGGGGGGGGGGGGTGAAGAGCAGTGTCACCATAAAGTTTTTGCGTGACCACCGGCGTTTCTAGTGACATGCCGTCATATTAGATTTTTTTTGTTTGCTTGCCGACAGATCCTATGTGTTCGTCCGTTTTAATGAACGTGTCGTTGTGTCTCCTTGGTCCTTGCTTCACGAATTCGTTGCTTTTTTGTGTATTTATTTCCTGCTTTAACTTTCAGAATGCGTACTTCGCAGTCTACCTGCATATTTTTGTGATAATTTTTGTTTTCAAAAAAGCACTTTCGTGATTTTTGAAAATGAGTCGCTTGGGCGAGCGCCTTTGGCCACATGGCGCGGCCCGCGAACGTTTTTCTCTTTCTTTTTTTCTCTCTCTCTTATCTTTTATTCCCCTTTTTTTTTTTCGCCCAGCGTAGGTAGCCAAACAGGCTAATTTATATTGACATCTTTGCCTTCTCTCTTTCTTTTCTTTCTCTTATGATCCTTCGAGAGGAATGGTCGCGGTTGTTCAAAACGGATTCTAGTTGATAGCGTTTCGCGAATTCAGTCGAGAAATCGTTTTGATATGTTTTCCTACGAGTTCTGGTATCTTTTTTTTTTTTAAGTGTAATCCGGCATGGTGACTTCTGTATTTTCTTAGTGTGCTAGTGGTTAGGGAGTTCGGTTGGCTGGGCATTTAATGAGGATCTGTGGGGACTGAAAGAGTTTACCTTTATAACGGCGTTTGTCGGGATTTGTAGAACAAAAGCCGCTCCGACGGAGTGCTCTATCTCTGCGATCTCGTAATGACCGCAACGTGCGCTCAACTCCGCCGTCCTTTGCGTGCCCATTTTACGTATTGGGCTCCCGTTTGCCGAGGACGGCTTTCAGTCGACGATGGTCGCCAAGGCCTTTAAAGCTTTCGCCATATTGCTTCAAGACGGCCTTCGTTAGCGTCAGCGTGTTTGCAGTATTCCACTTGTCCTCGTTTTACTGTCTCGATTCATTCCTTTTCTTTTTCTTTTTTTTTTTACGTGGAGCGCTTTCTTTTTTTTTTATTTTTTAGTGCGCGCATTTGTTTTTCTAAAAATAACCGGCTGCGTGCTCTCGTTTGACGGCCAGCCTTATCTGTGCAACGCTCTCTTGTTCCCTCTTTTCTTAAAGTTCACAAATGCTGATGTTTTTATGCCTGTGCTTGAAAGTCTCGGAACGCCAAAAAGTGATCGTTGCATAGTGGCTGCTGCTTTCTTGTACAAAATACATAACTTTCAGCCAACGAGCCTACGGAAAGAAAAGAAACTACTTTAGGTCAAGGATTCTCGACCGTCACCGGAGACACTCTGAGTATTTTCGGGGTGGTTTTCTACTATAGTTGCAGTTCGTTCTCGAAGGCTTGTGTGGTGGCGTCGCAGCGCCATCGATGCATGTGTAGCGGTCGGCGCCATCTGTGCTAAGGCTGTTAACTACTCTCGCTTGACTAGTGCCCATTTTTAGCAGCGTCTACTGGAAGGACATTTTCTTTGTAATTGAAAATGAGCCATTTAAGTTTCAGAGCCATGGTTACTCTTTGTTACTCATGTTATCACGTCGCGTTCGCAAGTATCCTAGCTGGCTATGTCTACGAACGAGACATTATAAATGTTTTGCGATTCAAGCAGTTGCGAATACGATGAAATTGGAGAATGAGTGAAAGTGATAAATGCCGAAGTTTCGCGACGATGATCGGCCGATGCTGGCGATACTTATGCGTGTCGATACTTAATTATAACAAAGCCTGTTGTTATGGTCGTTGTACAATCGCAGACGTTAACCTGAATCTCGTTTAGATAGTGGTTCCATAGCAACTAACTGCTTTAGGGATTCGGTGTCCTTCCAATATAGCCTTCAGGATCCTGTCGATAGCCTTCCACTTGGGGCACGGCATCCAGTTCCTTAGTGTGTATAGTGGGACACCCATGCAATTCTCGTAATACAAGAGGTAACTTTGATGATGATCATTTCGAAGTTCCCATTTGCTCCTTAAACAAAGTACTTTAGGCCTGCAGTATTGATTTTTTTTTCATCGCATTCGCCGTCACATTTTTCATTTCTTTCCGGGTGAAGAGGTCGCAGTCAGGCCACGCAATTAAGGTGTATTCAGCTATCGCCAGACTCCATTTGTTTCACGCGTTATTGCGTCCGGAACCGTCTTTAAGATCCTCGCTCCGAGCGCTCGCGAAGCTGCGGCTTCGGGGAGGAACAATGTATCGTTCCTGAGCACACAGCACCGTCGTCTCCGTTTCTTTCTCTTGAATGTCTTTTCTTTTTTTTTTTTTTGTCTGCTTTCTCCCCTCCCACGTTTATTATGATTTGTCTAGCGTGTTATTCTTCTTTTTGGATTCGCTCTCGGGAAGTTACAGACACTGTCGACGACCTCTCGTGCCTTCTTCACTGAGAAAAAAAAAAAAGTCTTCGTTTGCGTTCTGACTTCCTATTTTGTATGTAATGTCTACTTTATTTGCTTAGTATTTTTTTGCGACTACGGTGAGAACAAAAGCCGCATCCACAGCCAGTGTGTGGTGCATGGAGCGTCGTCGGGCGCGCCCGAGTGGCTGATCAATCAAGCGGTCCCATCCTTTCCCTCGCGGAACTTTATTTCCGGGACTTTTTCTTCTTGCAGAGAACAGCAACCTTCACTCATGCTCCTTTTCTTTCCTGGCTTCTTTTCTTTTTCTTTATCTCCTGCTTTCTTGTAATACGGGATAGTGGTTCGCCAGTAGACTGCGCGGCATAAAAACTCGCGCTGAAATGCGCCAGGAAGGGGGTGGACAACGGGAAAGTTGCGAGGGAGAGGAGTGCTTGCTGGGAAGACTACTGTGTATACGCTGTACTCGGCCGTCACCGGCAGCGAAATTAGGAGAGAGCCGGCAAGGAAAATTCGGTTCCTCTCATCAATCATCTGGTTTCTGTCGTGGAAGGAAAAGACAGAAGAAGCCTCCTCCTCCGTGTCATCTCCAAGGCAGACCGTGCCTTGCGAAGGCGCACGAAGGCGGAGAAGGCAGAAAAAAAAAAAAAGTTTTCGCCTTTTCCCTGTCCTTACCTCTCCCCGTCTTTCCTCTTTTTGTAGGCGGAGCGCTCTCCCGAAACGCGCTTATATAGCGTCGTAGGAGTGTACCGGAAGTGAGAGCCTTGTTTACCGCAACGTGGCTCTTTTATATATACGCGGATTGCGCGCGAGATTTGTTTTCTGGCCGTTTCTGTCTCGCTTCTCTAGGCTTTGGCGTGTTCCTCTTACGAGGCAGGAGTGGGAGTCGAACCGGGGCCTCTTCGTCGGTCGTGTGTAGCCCTCACGTTTGCGAGGTCTGGAGTTGAGTTGTTGTCGTCGTTGTGGAGCGCCGGAAGCGGATGCAAGAACCAAGAGGAAGCGAGGGAAGGAACAGGCGCGCCTGTTCGCAGTGCCGGTGTTCGCAAGGCCGTCCTCTCACGCCTTTCCGGTTTTTGGACAAATGGAGCCACCTCGCGTGCTGGGGGGGGGGAAAAGAGGCAGCTCCTCCGTAGGCGCATGCTCAGCGTCTGCGGTCTACGCTCTCCAGCGCGCCCTCGCTGTCATGCGCCGCTCAGTCGGTCCTATTGTTGTGGGCGTCGTCGCAGGTCTTCGCGGCCTCGCTTTGTGGTTCCGGGTTATACGGGCGCCTTTTCTTCGTGGCGCTATAGCCGCGTGTGGCCTCAGCGCGAGGGCCATCACTCCTCGGTCTTCCGCGGCAGCTCCGCGTGCCGGAGGACGGCTTTTTGACCGCGAGGTCGCAACGTGGAGTTGGCTCCGCTGGCACCCGCTTGGCGGAAGGAAGCGCGGCTGGTCTTGAGATTCCTTACAAATATCCGCCTCTTTGTTTAACCGAACAGGCAGCTGTTGTGGTCGCGTAGCCCCTTTGTGTAGCTACCGTACGCGAGAATAGTACAGACGCGCTAGGCCTTCTAGAAGTCCGATGATTTGGTAGTTCCGTCACTTATTATTATTGCGTGCGTGCCGGCGTCGTTCTTGTCTTGCGTGCTTTAGTTTTCATTTTGTAAAATGTGATAAGGCAGACAGTGTGAAATTTTTGTGCCTGTTGCTATGTTCTTGTAACGATTTGTTACTGAGAAAGTAGGTCTGCTTCTCGTTCAGTCAAATGATCTGCCAAGATTTTTCTTCCGAGGAACCAGCCTAGGCTTTATGTCTTTTTACTTTCTTGTTTCTAGTCATAGTATTGTACTACGTCCGGGTGGATTCCATCTATCTCTTACCTGAATCCGCTTCTTTATGCTGCGTCTGGATTAAGTTTTGGAGCCTGGGATGCTTAAGTTTCTAAGTTAAAGGGTACAGTTCATTGCGTAGGCAACAACAAACTCTGACAAGTACAGCAGAAGGCGGAAAATATATAGAACTGCGAAAAATACATCCTAAAATAACGTGATCAGCGATAGTCGAAATTGTACGTCTCAGGCTGGAGACAACGTTTAGACAAGGGAACATGTCCTCGTCCGGGCAACATCAGTCCACGAGTCCATGTCAAACTGTACGTGCTGTCCTGACGCTGACACGCCCGCTTGTTGGGAACATGTCAATCTACAACAAGAAAGCCGCTCGTAGATGTTTTAAAGTCCTGTTTAAAAATTAAGACAGGTCCCCTTGTCGAAACATCTCTAGCCTGAGACATCCCTTGTTCTAGGAGTGCTGTTCACTTTGTCTCCATCTTTCTGCGAACCTCTGTGTTAAACTTATAATGAAGGATCGTATTGTACGTTACACCCGCCGTGGTTTTGGCGTAGTGGCTTGTTGCGCTGCTTAGCCCGAGGACGCGGGATCAAATCCCGGCCACAGCGGCAGCATTTCGATTGGGGCGAAATGCAAGAACGCCCGCGTACCCTGCATCGGATGCACGCTTAAGAACCGCAGGTTGTCAAAGTTAATCCGGAGTCTCCCACTACGGCGGGCCTCATAATCAGATCGTGGTCCTGGAACGTAAAACCCCAAAATAAAATAAAATATTGTACTTTACAGAATGATATTGCAAGCTGTAGCAGCGCCTCCTCTACTCTGAGATGCCTGGCACGTCGGCCGCGCTCCTATTGTTCGTCCGGGACCGCTGTGTTTCTCCGGCTTTCCACGAGGTGGCGCTAACTTCTGACACTACGCATCGCTTGCTCCGCAATAGAAAGTCACTGCTCCAGTCCCTCTCCGAAGGTTTGCAGCGCTGAACTGTGAAAAAATTTTGTTCTTCAAGATTTGCAAAGCTCAGCAGAGTGAAATTATGTAGTTTTGAAGACGAAACGAGAAAGTAAATGAAGTAAAATAAAAAATAACTGTTTATTTACTGCAGCAGAAGTGCAGGCTAAATATTCTTTGCTAAAAGGGCATGTTGCAGATAACGCATTATCACAGAACGGTAATAATTGATTCAATATGAAAAAAGACAAAAAGCATGAATGCAAAGCAAGATCAAATATGGGTTCATGCACATAATGCTAAGGAAATTATGAACAAAGAAGAAAAATAATTATGTAAACATCTTATGGCAGGAATAAGTATGAGACTGTTTATGCATATTAGCAGCAGTCCCAGCTATGAAGAAAAATGCAAAAGATTTTTGACAGTTAATGGATGTGCAAAACAGGAAATTACTTTGTTATCACAAGCAATTAAGGGTCGGGAAATGAGGGGGTTCGTTATGCCATACCTATGAAGGAAGCCAACAATTATTGAAAGCAAGGAATAGGGAAGAAAGGTTCCCCAATTCATAACACTGTTATCACAGTTTTTCATGCCTGCAGTCCGATAAAATCACTTCACTAAACAAACAAAGAACATCAAAGTCTACAGTTATTATATGCAGTTTCAATATCGATGTTATTAGATGCAGATATCGGCTTCATGAATTTTTTTTTTCATATGAGCTGTACAAAAGCCTGCCGTGGTCATCGTTGGAGCTTTCACATTTCAACACAGGCAAGACTGCGATTACACTCACGCTACGCTACAAACACTGCTCCATAGGTTTCAGGAGAGATTTTCGGTTTGATAGCATTCCACATATTTCTTCAGACCACAAAGAACTAATGAGTTCTACTGTCGGGTAGTAGAGGCCACCCCTATCTTGGTGGGAAAGCAACCCATCCATAGCAGAGTTTCTCTTTACCTTTTTAACTAAAGCCACACAGTTCTCACGCGCATTTTCTTTCACGAACTACGCGAGATATGCAAGACAGAAAAGCCAGGGAGCTTCTCGCGCTGGCTTGACATGCAAAAGGGCACGCAGCAATACCGTGTGGCTGGGCTTCAACTGCGGTTATTAGGCCGAGAAATGAAGCGGCAAGACACACGATAAATAGTAGCACGTCGGGCGCCGAGAAAAACTAAGACCTAGAACGTTAATCCTCACTCCGAATGGGCTACCGCCGAGACTGCGCGGGCATATATTGTGCCGGTGGGGCGCACGATAGTGTCAGAACACAGCGCCGCTTCGCGGCAGCGGCGCGCGTAAACAGGAGAGAGTTGAGCGGGGGCTTCGGCGCTGACGTGCCAGGCATCCTAGTAAAGGAGGCGTTGGCTGTAGGTAATTTAAATATTTCTGTCGTCTTACAAATGTTCCTGCGCTCTATATTACACCTTTATTGGTATTGCATGCGCTCGCATACCTGCACGCTGTTACGAAAGCGCTCTACTTCTGAAGGTTTGCAAGGTTGTCGTATTGATAACTATGATATTGCGATTTATAATTTGCGATTTCCGAGAGCCCGATTTCCTCCTTTCGATTATTCAGAACTGCCGTCAGTAGCGTCACTACTAAGGGAATCAGTGGAAACGACGGATGAAATTTCGGTTTCCGTTACATGAATATTTCATGAATATAACATCACGATCGAACATTTCCGTTTTGATGCGACGCAGATTATTCTTGGCGCAAATATAGAGCAGTGTGCCTTTTAAACGCGTCTCGACAGAACTAAACCAAACAGTGTTAAATGTAAACAATGACCTGCAGTAATAAACAGTTAATGCTATTTTATCACCGCTCTCTCTCTCTCTCTTTCTGTTTTTGCTACGAGGGTAGTATTTCTCACATATTAGGGTTGGCAGGTCTGCAGTACTGTCTGATTGTTTCCTTGCTTTCCAGGTATTCGCTACATATATCAAGGAACGCGCGTCATGCAGCTTTAACTTCGACTCTGCCTTTAACGTGAAATAAGGATAGGGTGTAGGCGGTCCGAAAGTTTCACGAGCCGTGTCGAAGCTGATCTCCGAGGCATCGGTGCCAAGAACCTCTCCTTCTCCTTCCTTGTTCGCGCATCTCGCCTTGCAGCGCCTTGATGATGCGCGGGCCGTGTGCCGGTGGCTGCGTTCGATGTGATCCTCTTTCGTGCCGCCAACAGATTATGTACAATGAATCCTATCTCGGCTCCCCACGTGTGTCCCGCCAGAATGCTTCGATCCACGTATACAAGCATCGACGCGCATCGTGTCTCGTGTACTCCTGTACAGACAGGCGTGTCGCTTACGCGTGCAGGTACACATAGGCGAGAGCGCGTCGTTCGTGTCTCCTAATGAGGCGCCGGCATCGAGCCACACGACCGGGACTCATCAGAGCCCGCAGTCCTCGAAGACGGTCGCTTCGAACTTCCCATCTTGCTCGGAAGAGTTTGCCTCGCCGGCGGCCTAACGAGCGCACCTCGTTAGCCTTTCGTCCCCGGCCGGGGATTCGTTTCGCATTGGTGGCCTTGCGTTCACTCGTGCGATCAACGTGTGCCGGATGAATCGGCCAGGATGAACCTGGGTGATTTGGAAACGCGGTTCTGTGGTTCTAGTTCGGTTGTCTTCTTGCTATATAGCCTTTTCGGTCTTTTTTCGCTTTTGTGAGAGCGCTGTCTTATTTTCTGGCTGTTGCTACCCCTCATTGGCTCCGCTTTAGCGTGTTTGCCGAAACCCACATGTCGTTCTGGGGGCATTTACAGCGTGTTATCATTTCCAGACTCGACGTCACAGTTTGCTCGCGGTGATTTTGCGCGCTTATTTGTCGCTATGCATGCAGCTCTTGCGCCGTGGATTTTGTTGCTTGCTGTATCCTGCATGACAGTCAGTGAATAATATTGTGTATGTTTGCATAGCGTCGTATATAGTTGCATAGCGGTCACGGGTTTCAGCCAATACAAATCGCTCAGTAGCGTGTAGATAGGTATATAGCTCGTTTATTAATGACTTGTGATTTTACAGTTCCTTCAAAACCAGCCATTGATCATTGATTTGTGATGCTACTGTTCTTTCAAAGAAGTTGCTATAAATTCAATGTATTAAATTACATACCTATTGTTTACTTTTCTGTTTTACTGGTGTTGATATACTGCTCCCTTGTCCTCTCTCCTTGTGATTTTATGTTACTGCTCGACACTTTAGTACTACGATTGGCACGATGGCTTATTCCTCGCAACGCACATGCACGCACGCACACACATGCACGCACGCACACCACACACACACACGCGCACGCACACACGCAGGCACACACACACGCACACGCACGCACGCACGCACGCGCACACACACACGCGCGCACGCACACACACACACACACACACACACACACACACACACACACACACACGCACACACACACACACACACACCCACACCACACACACCACACACGCACACACACACACACACACACACAAAAAAAAAACGAAAGAAAAGAAAAGCTTTCAATGTGGTCTTACGCGGTGACATTATATTAAATAGCGATAACACTGGTCATATACTTTGGCTGTGCAAAGTAAGCAGAAACAGTTCGGTCTAAGTTTAAAAAAAATCGGGAAAACAATGAAAAAGCATGCATGCGCATGCGCCTATCCGGTTCTATTTTGCGGATGCCTTCTTTATTCTTTTTCACTTATTTAAGGTTATTTGGACACACGTCTTTCAAGTAAAGTGCGCAAATAAAACTGTGTTCTCCCTCGGGGAGAACTTTATTTGCGTAGCCGCCGCTTCCGTGTTCGAGGTGAATGCGATATTCGCTGGTCCACGCGCCACTGTTTTCGCGGAGCCCTCTCCCCCTCCACCCTTTTCTCCAGGAATACAGCGTTGTCATTTTTCTCTTGAGCTGGTAGCTCTGTGGCGATTCCTGTTGCGTATTCATCCCAGAGGACATCACTCTACAAAATAAAATAAGAATAAATTGCCGCCACTTTCCGTGCGAATACATGAGTTCTCACTTGCCACAGGTGGGCAATGCTGGGAACATAGGACGAAATATTTTACTTGGCGAAGAATGTGGATACGGCATGCACAAATAAAACTTTCGTTTCGCTAGAAAAACAATTGCTTCCCTTTCTTCTGCTCACCCTCCATGCGCAAGAAAAGCGAAAAAAAAAAAAAGAGAAAAGAAAGTGCGCGTTGCAGGCACGTTCATGAATGCCCAATTCTGAAACCATGGCTATGGCGAAACTTCTTTTTCACAGCTTGCTCTTTTCCATGACCATTCTTGCTATCTCAATTTTCTCTCTCATCTATAATAACTACAGCGCTGCAACCCCTTATTCTCAAGCAAACGTCAATATCGACGCTCCACCTGTGGAGGTCATCGCTGTCGGTTGCCTAATGCAGTCAGCTGCGCTTCAAAGAGCTCGTGGGCTCCAGGACCCCGATTCCCGTGTGGGTAACCTTGTGGCATTCCTAGCGGGGAAGATAACCCCGTAATCTCTGGCTAACAGCAGAGAACCGAAGTTTCTCCATCACCTTCCCACCACCTAGCTACCCCACCCTGACGCCTCAACACCCATTACCTTCCGGTGGAGAACGAATCTCTTGAAATGAAGCATCCTTAAAAAAACAACACCAATAAAGACGTTTTCAAGGAAACAAGAAATTTCAGCGACGCGACGTTGCTTAAGAATTAACCCCTTTTCATCCTTTGAGCAAACGCTCAAAAGTGTGTGATTACGTTTAGTAGAGCTATAAACGTGGCTAGTTGGGGCTTATTCGTGATGATGTTGCGCTGATATTTAACAGTCGGTTTTTAACAGGCACTACGGGTACTTCGTTTATAAATACAAAGTCCGAACAAGACCCGGTGCGCGAAGAGCTGCATTGTGTATTGGACGCAGGTAACATTCCGAGGTCTTTTTGCCCTTGTATTTTCGTTGAAATCACCCCTAACAAATTATATGGGCACATCGTGTTCAGGAACGAATGTCTGTGTCAGGAAGCCCGCAATTTTCTTATGTTGAGCAGTCGCGCGCGCTGCTTTAAGACTTCCTTCTTCAGCAGCGGTTCGTACCTTGTGAGGAGGCGCCCTAACGTGTACCCAAGAGTAAACACAGGTATCAAGACTACGCTGCGCACATGTGACATCCCTCGACACGTGGCACGTTGCGATGCAACTGCTACATGTTGCAACACCTGGTGCAGTACAACGCAACTGCAGTGCAAAGTTGGCACTTATCAGCGCTACGCGGCGCGAATCTGAGATCGCTCGGCAAGTGTCACGATACTATGCAACTGCTACATGGCATGCCACCTGATGCAATAATATGCAACTGCAATGCAAAGTGTGCATGTGTCGACGCTACGCGGCGCGCATCTCACGTCACGTGATTCCTCGCGCGCTAGGACGCCTGTATGGGGCATGTTTCCGCAGCAGGCTAGCAAGCGCTGGCGTGGTGCAGTGATAGAGTAGCTGACTCCCGCGCAGACGGCCCGGGTTCGATATCGGCGGGAACTGCGTATTTATTTCTCATTCCTGGCGATAGCTGCGATGGACACAGGCGGCGGCGGACAACATCGCCAGCCGAAATGGCTATTGGATTGAGCCAATTACAGCTTACGCTGTAAAAGAAAGAGAAGAAAGCTTTAGGCTCTCTTCATAAATTTGCCACTGGTAGTACTCGCGGCTATGTCATCAGACGCTGGTTCATTTGTACGCTGACGAGCTTCCGCTAGCAAAGTGCAGATCCTACTCGCCTTCGTAAAGGCCCTGTGTTTGTGACGTATATTGGCGCCATCTTATTTTACCACATTGCTTGTTGGTACCGAGATCTCGGTGTGCACGTTTGCGCCTTTTCCCGCTTTTTTTCCTTCTTCGTGATTATACATATGACAGACAAGAGACTTCAGACAAAAGACCGCAAACCATGCATTGCAAGGTTTTTGCAAGTGAAAGTTTACGCGACAGACCTCGGTGGCGCACGTTTGGCATAAAAGGGGTTTCAAGAATTATTGCAGACACTAAGTATGCCTATGCTATCGCGAGTAAAAACAAGAATAACGTAATAGAATAGGAACATAAGAACCGCTACACTTCGAAGCCAGGTGCGTCAGAATACCAGACAATGCATGACATTCAAATGAACATGCCCGTGTCATGCCCGTCTACAGTATAGGGGCCGATTTCACAAAGCTTTTCGTTCTTAAGTGCTCTTTGTCATTGGCCGGCCGCCATTTCTAATATGTCCAGCATCAGGACTGGCTGAATTTTTCTCTTGCGGGCAATTATAACGCAAGATGTGAATTCGGACCAATGCACCTATGTTGAAAAGAACCGAGAACGAAGTTTGGCGGAGATTCGATCTGCAGCAAATGTTCTTGTGTTCTTGTTGCGCTATTCTGTAAGCACTATTCGGTAAGCTCTAAAGCTGTAGTCTTTTTTTTTTTCTCTGGGTCTTTCCCTATTCCCGAAGACGTCCATGTTGCAAGTGCGGTGCCAACATTCAGGGGGCTCAGAGATAGGCGCGTGGATTCGGAAATGCGTCCTTTAGTACTACGAAGTGGCCAGATTTAGTTTTCCTTTTCATGATGTCGACCCTGGAAACGCAACCCGACATCGGCTAGCCCAAGGACGGAGCAGCCACACGCGTTCGCCTGCAGAACAAAGCAGAAACGCGTCGACCAATACCGCTGCGCTTCGAAGCCAAAGTGGCCACGAGAGAGAAACAGCGCGACCCTGATTCGGTCCATTTGTTCTCGCCGATCGCGCTCTCTGCGATGAGGCTTCTTTCGTGGCCTTTGTGTTTTTGGATCAGGGCTCTCGCTCTTCTAGTGCCTGCCAACGCAGCCAAGGCAGGCGAGTTGGCGCCCGCATGTGGATGTGGTGGCCATTTCCGAGCGTCGGTTCTGCGGCTGCAGCAGCGGCAGCTAGTTTGCGTGGCCGAGCTGGGTCATTGGGAAACGCTTTCGCTCCGCAACGAGCGAGCGGGACGCGGCGCGGCCCGGGGTTTCCGGAGAATAGGAAGCGTCGGGCAATGATTAGCCGCATCGGCATTGCAAATGGCCTTCATGGATGCGCTGATGGATGTTCCAATTAGGAGTACGATTTAACGAGACTGCGGGATCCTCCTGTTCAGGCCGGGATTGGCTGTCTGTTCGCTTTCTCGGTTGGTCCCCTTCTTCTTCTTCTTCTTTTTTTTTTTTTTTTGCCTGGTATGTGTGTGTGCGTGCGTGTGCTTGCGTCGTGCGTGCGTGCGTGCGTGCTTTTGTGATCTGTGTTGCTGCACCTTTATACCCAGTGACGTTTGTGCTGCGCGAGCTCGTTACTTATCCGGTGACTTCGATGAGAAACTGAAGTGAGCGGAGGTAATGCTTGAACACCGTGTTGCTAATGGATCGACACTTGTTCTCGACCGAGGGTTACTTGAGAGAGAGAGAGAGAGAAAGCAGCGTACGATTCTTGGGGATCGTTGTGGAGATCTGTTGACGGCCCCAAATGTAAGGCTTGTTGCCAGTAATGACGACTCATTGTGTACTATGTGCGTAGACAGCATTCTAGCGTGAAAGAAAAAAGAAGTTTGTTGTTTTTACACTGCTTCTTTCTTGTCCTACATTTAATTGTAGCATTCCTTCAATAATTTTAATTCATTCTTTTTAACTTTACGTGTTTGTAGAGAGAAGTAGTAAACATATGCAGTGAATGCTTAGCAGTTTTGATCTTTACGGATATATTTTAGTTTTGATCGTGTAAGATTTTCATTCAGGGTGAGCTGAATGTCCTTTATCTGTACATTTTGTTGTCTCTTATTGCACAGGTAACACAGCTTGTAAAAGGTAACAACTTGTGGCCATTCCGCAAGATGACGCGCTTGATTGTTGAGCTCCAAGAGTTGAATCGCGACATTATTCGCTCTATAAAGGATTGAATGTAGTAGGTAATTAATCGCGTGAGGAAGTGCTTGGCGTTGTTGGAATGGAAAATAGGTTATCACCGTTTGACTCTGCAATCCTTCCTACCGCCTTCTTACAACCGCGTTTCACTAACCAGAGCGGAGACATATAGCCCGAAAATAAATTGCATCCCCCTGGTGACCGTCTTCATTGCTGTAGAGGACACTATTATGCAATAGAGGCAGAATTCACAGAAGGTTTTCGTTCTAAAACGCAGATATCAGCCATCGGCTGGCCCCCTTCGCTAGCAATATGTTCAACATCGCCATTTTCTGGGACTTGCTCTCACGCTAGGATTGTTCGTTAGACCATATTCCAGCCAATCCTGATGCCAGATATCTCATTAGTGAAGGTGACCAGCCAATGGTAAAGGCCATGTACTTACCAATGAAAATCTTTCTGAATTTGACCCCTGATCTCTATGCAGTTTTTGTCTTTGCTGTGCTCCCTACGTGTTATCTACGGTTCGCGTTCTTTTCTCTCAAACCGCTTTGTACTTCGCGGCCAAGGGACAGCGGGCCGTGACCCCGGATGTGTCGAACTCATCCGTTTCTACTTGGTCTCGGGACAGAAAAGCGAGTCTCCGAAGCCTTCGTGCGGATGAAAAGGATTCCTTTTTCTCGGTAGAAGACCAGCCAAGTGGCAAAAATACCGCGTTTCTGACGCTGAAAGCAAAAGTGTCAGGGCGGAGGTCTGGCGAAGTGGAAGAAAGGGGAAGAGCGAAAGCAAAGAGAAACGTTTTCTTTCTCTCCTTTTTTTCTTTTTGGAACGCGGACAGTTCACGCTGTTCCTTTGCTAACGACGCAGTCAAAATAGCAAACCGGACTAAAGCAAGAGAGGACTAGGGGGAGTTTTAGGGAAGGAAACAGCGGATAAGTGTGAGCTTCCAAATCCTCGCCGTTCATCTTTCTTACGCAAGAGAAGAACCCGCGCAGCACCGCGCGCGCGCGTTCTCCCGACAGCTTCTCGCGTAGCTTTCTCTCCACCGTCACTGTCGTGTGCCTCCTTTCTTGTTTTCTTTTCTTCTTATCTCGGTTTTATTCTCCGTTTGCTTTTTCCTGAACTTACGCCGTGCTTTCTGGCGCCTTGGCTTGCTTCTCCATCCTGGCAGAGAGTAAAAAGCATCGAAAAAGGAAAAGGGAAGTGTCTCCAAAGACGTTCTTCTTATCCCCCTTTTTTTTTCGAACCTGCTCGTCTGTGTGGCAGTAACGGTATAGGTTCGTCGTGTCGCCAGCTTCCGTCCGCCTGCTGTCTTTTACTTCTCTGTCGACGCGTGCACGCACGCACGCCCACAAACGCACACAGCCACTCGGTCGTCGGCGTCCCTGACCCGGGTTTACGCTCCCCGAGCGCGGTGTGCAGACTGCCGTCGCGCCGCCGCTGCTGCTGCAGCCTTTGCGTTTTGATGCCCTAGCTCCGCATCCTGCCTTACGCGCTTTCTACTTCGACAATAGATCCTAATGCGCCTTGCGCCTTGTCCCTTATGAGTTCTATTATAAAGTCGTTCCCTTCCTTACCCGAACTGGGGAGGGAGTGAGGGGGAGGCGTTGGTTGCGTCCCGTGTGCTTCTTCGGTGCGTTATACTTCGTAGCTGCCTTTTCCTGCTCCTTTTTTTTTTTCTTTTCGCGCCCGAGTCTGTGTGTGTGTGTGTGTGCCCTCTTGGCTCCACCGCCTTCATCTCTCCCACTTAACATCTGTCACAATTCGCCTTCGGAAGGGAGCTCCTGCAGCTGCTGCGAAGTCTAGTTGAATGAAAAGGAATCGCGTCGTGATTAAAACAACATGAGATATTTTAAAGGGAGCAGCGGTGGAGTCAGCGTTTTGCTCTTCGCATCCACGGCGGGATGTCACCGTTTTCTATTCTTCTTTCTTTTTTGTTTTCTTTATCTTTCTTTCTTTGGATTCCTTTTGTTCTCTTTCTTTTCCGTATCGTGACGCCTAGATAGAGCCATGCCTCCTGTTCCAAGAGAGGAGCTGCTGGAGGTCCTTGTAGGGGGCTTCCGATCGAGTCCGCTTATGCTTCGGCTAGGCTTTTGTTGTTCGCTTTTAGTTTTCTCGAGATAACGTTTATTTTTTGGCCCGCGCACTTGAGACGACATCTGTCGCTGCCGTCCTTGTCGCGTTGATGGGCGCACGAAACATGAGGGTGCGCGTTGGAATTGCGCGAAGGATATCTGTCATCGGCGGTTCGGTTGGCGCTTGTGTTTCTGTTGGGTGCGAAAGGCCTGTTCCGTTAAGCGTGCTGCCTGCTTTTTTTTTTCTCTTTTTTCTAATTTTTTAAAATCTCGTTGCTCGATCTGACATCGTACACATTTCGCATCTAGTAGCAGCCGAATCATTTCTGTATTTATGCTCTTTAACAAAAAGAAATAAAGAAGAAAAAATGCAAGCAGGAACATAACGGCTGCAGCGTTGTTCTGTCTTCGGGGTCGGAATCCTCCGCGTTAAGACACCGTCCTCGTCGAGAGCTCGCGCGAAATGTAATCCTGAATCAGCGTCGGCCATCCGTCGTCCAGGCGTTTACGTTTCAGGAAAACAGATATAACACGATAACAGATTAAGGGGTCGGAAAACAAAGCTAGCTCGGTGAATGTTGTCTTCGTGGAATTTTTTAAAGTGTTTAATTGTGCAGGAGGGTGCCTGTTAAGCTCTGGCTCTCTTTATCTCTTTTTTTTTCTTCTTTTTTAATCTAAGGGTAGGAACGTTGTTGAGTCATTATTTAGCACGAGGAAATATTATACGTGAACATGTAGTGCATGCCGCAATCACAAAACGTGCCTGCATTATGCATATTTATTTTTCTATGCTTTATGAATGTCGGCGTTTATTCGTGCTGTTCAAATGACCTGCGGCGCAGTTTTACTCGTCTTTTGAAAAGGTAGGACAGAGTGTTTTTTTACTGATAGCCTGATTTTCTTTAACACACTTATATTCTTGCACGACCAAAAAAATTTTAACAGAAAAACATATTTAGCGCCGCATCCCTTTCTTTCTTTCTTTCTTTCTTTCTTTCTTTCTTTCTTTCTTTCTTTCTTTCTTTCTTTCTTTCTTTCTTTCTTTCTTTCTTTCTTTCTTTCTTTCTTTCTTTCTTTCTTTACTGCTTAGAAAAACAAGAGGAAGGGAAGCGATTACGCGCTCCTCGCGAACACCGTCTCCGGTCCCAGGAGCCAAGGCCTCCCGGTTTTGGCCGCACGTGCTTGGTATTTTTCGCATCTCTAATTTCGATGCGTAATCCGATTAGTCCGAAGGGTGAAGTTATGCATGCGTCTGTTCCTTTGTGTTTAAAATTCGTATTCTGGCGATGCAGTTCAAAAGTGCAATAACTGGTGAAAAACCGGATGCTGGTTTCTTCTTCTTCGTGATCCTCTGCGTCCGTGTCTCTGACTTCCTGAAATGTTCCCGGGATTTATATTGCTGCCTGCTTTCTCTTAGTGCTTGTGCTGCTGGTACTGGCTTAAAGGGAATCTAAAAAAAAGAAAAAGGAAAAAGTAAGAATAATAATAAATGAGCGTGGGTTGAATAACGGATTGCAGTGCCCCGGAAATTGTGTCGTTTTCTTTGTTTTTTATTTATTTCTTTCTCTCTCTTTAATCCGCGTTCGACTGTTTTGACTTCATTTCCGACTGCGTGGGACAGAGCCGCAGCCCATGGGCGTTGCTGGGGCGGGCTTCTGGTTTCAATTATCGAGTTTGGGCGAAAAAAAAAATATATATATACAAGGACAAAAATGGCGCGAAAGCGCCGCGCAGCGAACGCCGAATGCGTGCCGCCGATCGCTAATTGCGATAACCGATATGAGCGGGCCGTAGAATATTTAGAAAGAAACGACCAAGTCACACCGGAACGACGTTTAGGAGAGGAGATAAAAACAAAAAAAAAGGAAGACGACTAAGTTGGCACGGTGGAAAGGAGGGCGGGAGCTAAATGCGCTCGCCTGTGGACATTAAGAAAAGTTGAGAGTGAAGGGAAAGGGTGTTTAAGTTCAGCAGAACGATCCAAAGGCGTGTCTTCCGAGGAGTAAAATTAAAGCAGAGCCAGTGTACGGACTCTGGAATAAAGCGGCCTAGAGCGAGTCTGTGAGAAAGAAGGGAGGCTAAATATAATGTATACTTGCATGGTGAAATAGAATTTCTCGGGGGCCAACGTGACGGAGAAGGTTTGTAATGGTGAAGGGAGCAAAATTCAACGCAAATGTAAAGAAAGAAACAAAAAAGAACGAGAGAGAGGGGGGGGGAAGTTATAGCAAGACCGGCGAGTTTCGGAGTCGTAAAATTAAACCCTGGCGAGCGAGATCGCGCGGTACGCGTGGTCATTTCCTAATTGGAAATGTCGGACGCACTGGCGGAGCCATTTTCGGGCGCTCTATATGTGTACGCGCGCTATTCTCGTGCCAAAGTTAGGAAGCGGTGGCGGCTGCCGTATTGGTTCGGACGGCTGCTCCGTAGGTGGCGCTTGTTCTTCTTCTTCTTCTTTTTTTTTTTTTTTGCCGGCGTATTTCTACTGGTGTTCATTGACCGTAATGCCTTCACCCGCCCTCCCGTGCCACCAACCTTATTTTTTTTTTTTTTCGTTTCTACGAGAAGAGCAGAGGGTACACGCTGTGCAGCTCGCGCTCTGAACGGTAATCGCTTCGAGACCGGCAGCGCGCAAGGAAGTTTTGTGGAAGTACCGGGGAGGACATGAGCTCGGCCCGGGCGATTTGGAAGAAACACAGCTTCCGCGCAGGGGGGCATTGCGCGTACGTGTAGCTCGTGCAGGCGGAAGGGATTTTCGGAAACGTTGTATATAAGCACACACACTGGCTCCGCGGGCTCACGCCGTCCTTCGGTGGCTTTAGGAGAGGAACGTAACACCGGGAAAATAGCCTGGGAGCCTGTTCGACTTTTTTTTTTTTTTTTTTCAGGGAGTTAGCGAAGATTTAGAATCTTCGCTGGGGCGCAGTTTGGGTATTGCACGAAGCGAACGTGCTTCACTTGGTCCCCGCTTTGATGTTCATTTTTGGATCTGCCTTTTCTGTGTGTGTTTGTAACTTGTGCGTTTGGAATGGTACGTGCATGTAGCTTACCGTGCTGGTGCAGGAAAATTCTAGCCTCCGCTGCCGGGCCGATTGGTAGATCGTTTTTTTTTTTAATGGTCACCGCAGCGCGGCCATAATTGTGCATGTCCAGTGACCGAATCAAGTACAACTTACTATAAACTCTTCCAAGCATCGTTTTGGCGGGCGATGGTCTTTGCGCCTGGTTCGTTTGCTGACTATATGTGGCGTACAACACGAAGGCGGGGACCAGAACGCTCTTTCTTAAAAAAAGATAATAACGTCCTGATAAGTTAATGACGCAAACGCAGAACTCACGAAAGTACTTCGTTTGTATTTTCGCACAGATTTAAAACTTTTTGGTCCTATATATCCTATTCGGGCTCGCTGGCATAGTAAACGCTGACCACATTCTGCAATTGTAAGAGCTCGTGCGCATTGGCGTACAGTTTTCGTAAAAGCTTCTCGTGCCACTCAGCGATGAACAAAATTTGTCGGCAGGTTCTTTTTTTTTTTTTTCGCAGGACTGCAGCAGTAAGACTGATGCTCAAAGGAGGCACAAGCTTCCAATGCTCATTCTTTAGTACTCGAAACCACCGAAAATTTTGCAAGTGCCCAGCATGCGCATCGACCACAGGGGTTCGACCGAGCGCGTAGTGACTTCAAAACATTTTACTAGAACTGTGTCATTGTATGTGTCCTTGATAGGTCAGGTCAGGCGCCCGGTGACTTCAACAGGTTTGAATATAAATGTTCATGGTATGTGTTCTTCCTGCGCTGGATGGCTAACAAGCTACGCACTTTCGTCCTGCTCACCTCGCTGTGCGTGTCGTTTTATTCGCCCGTCTCGCGCTGCGCTTTCGGTGATGACGCACTAAACGACGCATCTCAAGATTTTAGCTTTCCTAAACACTGCTATAAGACGACGATGGGGCAAGGCTGAATCCGCAAGGCTAAATCCGCCTGCAGCAATCATCATTATTGCATGCATAGATTACAGAAAAGACAGGGAGAAGAAGACCTGGAAGAAACGCTGGCAGCGGAATGCAAGTCACCGTGTATTGCGGATGTCGTTCGCCCGTCGCGTATTTTATTGCGATAGCAATTATATGGACACTCCAGGCGCATTCCTGCCGACGATGTCGCAGTCGCCGTGAGGTTCCGTATAAACTCCACGCGCGTCGTATGCTGCATGTGCGAGTGTAGGCGTGTGAGGGTGAGCTGGCGATCGCGGCTCACCCGCGATCTCGTTCCAATCTGGGTGGTCCGGGTGGCCCCGCGCGCCCGCCCGGGCCGCTGTATCTTGAAAGCCATCTGCGACGGGGACAGAGTCCGCCACGCGCTGTGTTTTCGCGTCTTAGTTCGCGTTAATGCGAGCGGCCGCACGAAGGTCGCTGCTGCTGCCGCGCTTACTCACTACAGCGTTCTGACAGCGAGTTTCCGCGCTCATCGAGTGAGATGTGTTCATGTTTGCTTGTGCGCGCGGAACAGCACGCTTGTTCATTGAGTTAGTGTGCCTATGTTTACAAGTTGACGCGGCCGATAAAACTACTATCCCTACCTCGTATAGCTGTCCACTAATTTGCTATCGCAATTGATGCTTCGCCTTTCGTGTGAAAGCGCGACCTTCTTAACCTCCTAATAAGCACGGAAGTGTCGATTCATCCATGTATTTCCTTTGCTTTTATCTCTTTGTCTCTTGCATAATCTTACACTCGTTTGTGAACGCATGGCACAACAATTCACGTCTTGTCGCCACTCATACGACACTACTCAATCTAGACTCAGCTAGATATTGCGAATAACTTTAGGAGAGTGTTCTTTGAGTACTTTATGCGAAGTCCTTATGCTTGATGTTTTGTTTTCAAGCGAAGCTTGTATTGTCTCACAAGTGTCGGCGGCGGCGGTGGTGGTGTCACGCTAAAACCCTATCGAAAACCTGTCGAAAACTCGCGCCTCGTTCACTTGGTATGTACCAAAATTGGCATGGAAGGGTACGAATGTATGACTAACATGACTAATAGGTCATGACATGAATAACATCACATGCTCGTCAGTTACGTCACGATTAACGATAATAAAATCACGTGTGCCGCATACCCGCATTGGATATGCGGGTATGAGCCAGGGATATGCGGGTGTGAGCCAGGGACAAGAAAGAAGAAAGAAAGAAAGAAAGAAAGAAAGAAGAAAGAAAGAAAGAAAAGGAAATAAAGGAAGAAATAGAAAGGGAATGAAAGAAAACCCGGCTACTCCCAGAGTAGAAGAGCAGGTGCGGGGAAAGTTGCGCCGACGCCGGATCACGTGACGCGCGCGAGCAATCAGGGTCGTTTGCTGTGTCGCAGGGAGGGAAAGGGAAGGGGTTGGCGCACGCTCCGCCGGGCTTCCCTCGCCTCAGATCAGATTCGGCGACTGGATGGGAACGCTGTGCGTGATGCGTTCCGCCGAGGAGCAGGCTGCGTTTGAGCAACGTCGCCGTGAACTTGCTCGGCAAAGGGCCCGTCGTCGACGTGCCGATTCTAGAGTGAGGGCTTCCGAAGCTCAGGTGAAACGTCATCGGAGGGCCGAGGACCTCGCGTTTAGGGCAAGCGAAGCGGAACGACTGCGACAGAGTCGTCTTGCCACAAGCTTCGCTTACCCCAATTTTCTCGACAGGGGAAGGGCTCTGAATTTTTTGTACGTCGTCGCTTTCTTCGCGAACGACATGGTTTGTAAACAGCTAGGCAAATCTTTCTGGCTTTCATTAAAGAAACTCTCCTTCTCTCACAGTGCGAAGAGATGAAGCTCCGTAAAATGGCCTAATCATTTGCCGCAATATTGCCTTGCCGCACCGTGAAAAACCCCTATCCTAGCGATTCTGTTGTAAACACAACCGAAGGACGTTTGTCTCTCGATTTCTCTTCTCCCGCCCCTTTCTTTTTTTCTCCCCGCACTGCCGTATAAACGTCGTCGTCGCCCTCATCGAATGTCGCGCGGCGGTGTCGCCCGTATAACGCAGATTGCGTTGGGAACAGCGCCGCGTTCCAGAGCTCGTTACTGCGCTTCCTTTCGGCCCTTCCGTCTCGGCGGGCGCCGACGTCGATTCGCGCGCGCGCTGCCGCCGCCGCCGCCGCACTGTCTCCCTGTCTTCCTGTTCCCAAGGGAAGCGAACTCGTTAAACTTAAGCGCGGCCTCTCTTTCTTCGCTCTTCGTTTGTTCTTCAGCGTCAGTTCCGAGGCTTCGCTCGACGCTCCTCTTGGTGACCGAGTTTCCTTCTGAGATTTTTTTCTCCTGTTTGTTTCGCGGCACATCTGACCTCAAGAGGGAGCGCCAGCTGCTGTGCTGTGCGGCTTGTTTACTTCGTGAGCGGTGAACACGAATTGCGTTAACTGATGCTATGTGCTGCCGGAGCTTGTCTTATACCACCCTTTGTTGTTTCTCTGTTGTTCGTGTGCGCAGAAGCGTCTGCTTCCTCGCCTGTCTCTCCTTGTACCGCTCTTCTTGCCTGATCACTTTGGCGTGTGGCCGCGAATATGTAATTTGCCTCTCGCTGTCCTGCAGCGCACCCTTGCGGCCGTGCTATCCCTCTTGGACAGTCCCCTGGGCGCTGACGCGCACGATCTTCCTCTTCCCTCAGCCTAATTCTGCTTTCTTAATTGTCCCTCCCTGTTGCTATGGAGAAAGTTTGGGGTCCCGGCGGCCACGTTGGAGGACTTGGTTCGTAATAAGAGTTTGCTTCTCTTCAGGTCGCTCCTTAACCGCGCAAAGCTTAGAGTAACGTACGGAAAATCCTCGTGGCACTGCGGTGTGTCTATTCTTCTCGCGGCCTTCTCTTGCCTCCTTTTTTTTTTTGCGGCGGCGAAACACAGAGCGGGGGTTGGGGCGGCGCACTTTTGTCTTGAATAATGGATGCGTTGGCGTAAGTGCCTGCATGAAAAATTCACAATGGAAACGCGCTCCGGCGCTTCGTCGTATATTCGTGGCAGCAGCGTCGTCCTGCACCGTCGTGCTTAGTTTGGCCGAGGCGTCGACTGAGTGAAAGGCTGTGTCTGCAATGGCGGTCTCGGTGGGATTTTGTATTGCGCTGTATGCGAGAGTGCTTTGAACGGAACGAGTCGAGCGCACGTGTGGGGTTGGTTTGGAGGTCGCATTCTTTTGACGTCTAGCCTATACAGGACTCGGCATCCCGAGGAGCGAGCCCGCGCAGCACGCAAGAATGGAAGCCGTGCGAGGATGAGTTATCGGCGCGGTCTGACAAACAGAGGACGACGTCGTGTTTGCAAACGAGAATGTTGACCTCGCAATTTTTACCGAGATGGAAGACGGGCGCCTCGTCATAAGCTTCACTGCAAGACTCGGAACGAGTATGTATTTGCCCCTCTCTCTGTTTTCCTTCTCTCCCTCCTGCCCCGTTTCTGAAGATAATTCGCGAGCTCTTAGCGTGTAACAGGATTCTCGCTCCAGCGAACAAAGTGCTTCTGTCTGTTTTCGCCCTGCTACTGGCTCCTTTTCTTTTCTTGCGTTTGTATCACCCACCTGCGTACTCTCGAGCTGCTCCTAATGTCGATTTTTTTCCCCTCTCCTCTTTCTTGCTTGCAAAACTGGAGCGTATAGAAAAGGATCTTCCTCCATTCTGCCTGCTTCCTTTCAGTTTCTTTTGGATTAGGTCTCTCGGGCCTTTGCACTTGTTCCAGACTCTATTAAGAGCCTTAGCTCCGCTGTGCTTCAGTACTTTAGCTCGCGATAAGCAAATAACTCCTTAAGTGAACGTTTTGCGCTACTTGGCGCTCGCGTCGCGGTGCTTTATTCATTACTCGACGCTAGCTGCTCAAATTAAATCCCCGACTTGCCGGATGTGTTTGCCCTCCCAATTACATTTTTTTTTCTTTCGTCCCCCCCCCCCCCCCTCCTCCTTATTTGCTTTTTTAATCTTCGTCGCGTTTCTTACCGAAGACATCCGAAGAGAGGGCTTGCCTTGCGTGCTGTTGGTTAACTGTGTCACGTAAGTTGTTCTCCTTGTATCTTGATACTTCGAGGTGACACGAAGAATATACGTGGTATTAATGTTACCACTTAACTCTCTCGACGTGCCGTTAATTAAGCCGGGCTTATTTCTACATCGTATTTGCACCAACAGTTGTTGTGGCTTTTTTTGCCGAAGTCGTTTTGCTTTCATTTTGTATCTGTCTGTAGTTTGGTGTTTAGAGAGGGAAAAAATAAGTAAGTGAGCTCCTGCACACTGCATGTTAGGTTGCGCCTTGCTCTTAAGTGTCCATAGGTACTTCACGGCGTGCGGGTCTTTCCTTCGCGGATTTCTTGACATTGAGAGAGATGGGCTGTATCCTTGTGGAAAGCGTCTGCGAAGAATATAGTGCATGTATCGCAAGTTTTTCTACCACTTGAGACCGACTAACCACAATCTTTCGCGATGTCTGAGGACGTTTTTTCTTTCTTTCTTTCTTTTCGATGCAAAGTAAAAAGTTACATCTTGGCAATTCGTTATTGACCGCATAAGGAGTTCTTCTCATGGTGAAGTGGTCTCCTGTACTCATGCCTACCGTCACCTCCTCGGCCACGTAGTGAGTTCGACTTCGAGAATGAGGTCACCACGCGATACGCTGCTGCCGCTGATCCACGTCCCACGCCAGTTCGATGTCGCTGCGCGTCTCTATACACCGGGCACTGTCTGAAAAAAAAAAAAAAATAGGGAGAAAGAAGACGCGTTTACCGGGGAGTCCTTCCTGTGGGGCCGCTGCAATTTGCCGCCACGGCCGAGGAAGCGACAGGGCAACGTTGGGACGGAACTACCGCGCTTCGCTGAGCGTCCGTCTCCGCATCCTTCCGGCCGCCGCCTGGTTCGTCTTTGTCCGTTCGTTTCCTGAGCTCTGGCGTCACTCTCACCCTTCCCGATGGGGCACGGCATACGGCCACCACCGCCTCATCCTCTGGGGCTCTCGTTTCCCGCCACCATTGCGGTGCTGCGGATGTGAAGAGGGGAGCGCCGCATTCCGAGCTTCATTTATTAGCGCGGTGCCGGCCTCGCCGCCAAACTTGATTATTGCCTGCGCCGCAGCCATCGCGCAGCAGATGTGGCATGGCCCGCCGCCTCGCGGTCTCCTGTTCGCCCGGTTCTCTTCCCCCGTTTACATGTTTGTTTGTTTGTTTTTTTCTCCGGCTGTGCGCAGTAAGGGCGAGCGACGAGACGAGGGCCAGAGACCGTATACAACGCACCGCTTTGCTGTCTTGTTCTATTGTTTCTAGCTATCCTCCGCGTTTTCAGACAACCGTGTAACATTTCAGCGAGCATTTGTTGTCGCCGCAACCTCGCGGACAAATACGTAGATACTGCTGCCGCCTACGCAATCCCTTTTCGCCTGTCTTTCTGCGCGTTCATTTTAAAGCCGCGGTTTGCGGGCTGCAGCCGCCATTTTATCTTCCTCCCTGCGCACCGTGTTCTTTACTTTTCCGCGTTCGTGACTGCGGCGAGTGATCGCTGATGCCATTACTAAACTCCGCCGCGGACGCGATCCTTTAGCTCTTGATGTTTACTCTCTCGTCGGCACCTTTGCGCTGCTGAACGGAGCTCCCCATCGATTTAATAAAACCGAGAAGGTTGGACAGGTTTATTTACGTTTCAATATCGTGAATTAGCAAATGTCTCATTATAGCCGCGCTTGAACTTTAAGACACAGAGCATATGCTTTCTCTAATTTGCTTCGTACAGACTCCACATCACTTGCCTGTAGAGCCTGAAAGCGCGCGTTCGCACCGTCTAGTGCGTGTCTCAGCGCGGACACTTCAGTATCAGTAATCGATGGCTGTAGTCGGGCTATAAGTCACGACAGGTGATAAGACTCGCCTTCATATCGCATTTTGGTGACCGATGAGGTTTGCCTGCCTTAGGGCACGGTATAGTCGATAAAAACGAGCAGTAACCAGCGAATAGCCAACTGCGACCAGCCCGTGCTGAAACCAAGTTGTCTCGCTCGGCAAAAGGCGCAAACGCAGGCGCACCGCTCCTTGGTGGTTTAAGCACTGTGTCCGTGTTCTGCGCAAATGCTCAGGGGGCTGTAGTTCTATCTTAGCCGTCAGCAAGTCGCCTGAGTGGAAATGAAGAAAGCGTTGAGTGAGGCACAGCATTATACTATACGGTCCCGTAAGCAGTTTTGCGGCTGCTTGTGGGGCAGTATATTGTTGTTGGGTTAATTGGTATGATCAGGCGTACCTGCCAACCAATGAAGTAAAGGTAATTATAACATCAACCTCTCGTGGCTTTATATGCGCTAGCTCATGAAGAGGGCACGATTCTAATCTAACCACACACGCACATGCACGCACAGTAAAATCGAACGCAACTGAGGTCGTTTCTGTTGTGCAAGCGGGTTATATATGGCTTGCAGATGTCGTTTTGGGATATACATCGTGGCCCAACTCTCTGGGTTTTCTTGTGGCTGACCTAATCTGGGAAGCACAGCGCATAACACTAAGATACAGAAAGAGAGGCGAGCACGTCACGGCGGTGTGTTTGTCATTCCATGTATTCGTCTTACCGCGTCGTGCTTGTTTTTGAACACGGCATCCGCCGCGGTGTGTCAGTGGCTGTAGCATTCTGCTGCCGAGAATGAAGTCGCGGGTTTCATTCCCGACCGCTTTACGATACGGGAGAAAAAAATAGAAGCTCGTGTGCTTATATAGGTGCACGTTAAAACGCTCCGGGTGGTCATAATAACCCGGAGTGCTCCAGTACGCTGTCGCTAATTGTGTTACTTTAGGACAGTTAAACCACACCAATCGCTTAATCAATCTGTTTTGCCATGAATTGCCCGCTTGCTCAACTTTCGACACTTTTCGACTAAATGTGAAATGCCCTCGTGACGCCTCCGTGGCACCGGCGTCAGTGCGGCGGCTTCCGCCGTTTCTTCGACTCTCATTCATTGACATTCTGCGGCTTCATCTATAGATGTATGCTTTATTTAATATCGTATTTCCGATTAGTTGATCGCATATTGAGCGCAAATTTGTGCGGGAGGAGCTCGCTGATGAAGGGACATCGATTACAAATCCCGCGAAGCAGGGTGTGCACGCTAACCACCGTTCCAGTCTTCGGCGGCTTCCCGTCCGTGTTGGCACATCGATCGTGCTTCGAGATCGCCATCGGTCACCGCTTCCGCTTCCTCTGGCTCACCCTTCTGCTTCCTCTGTCTGCCGCCACTTCCTCCGCACGGCGTAGGCGACACGCGGCCGTCGCTGGAATCGAGGACGCGGTTTTCCAGTGCTTCGTCAAGGTCTGTCTATAGGCCCGACTTGGAGATATATAAAAGAAAGGATGAAAAAAAAAATGCTTCATCGATCCCCGGTCTGCCATCGTTGTTGTGGGATCGTGCTGTTTTGGGTCTGAAGGACGCGCCTCTGTGCCCTCTTGCCTTGCCTTCATTTTTGGCGAGTTCTTTCTGTTCACCTTCTCGTACACAACTGTCCAAGGGGCACATTCAAGAACGTTTGAGTAGATTCTAATCTAACCGAGCGCACATCGAGCGCCGCTGCATGCCATTTTCAAGCTCTTTCCAAACTTCGAACACGCTCGAAAAGGCAAGACACGGATAGACCTTAAGTGGTAGTGCAAAAGTACCCGAGTGAGAGGCTGTTACTTGCATGTGTTACTGTTACTCTCTTTGCGAAAGCACGATGCGAAACGGCATGCGGGTTCGCAGCCACATTTAGTCGACATTCCTTTCATTCGTAGTCCCGTTTCTCGTCATTGCTCACGCCTTCTTTCTTTTTTTCTTTTTTTGTTCGTATAGGTTTACTGGAATCTCTTCATCATAGTTAAGCTGCACTGTTTGAAAGGAACGCCCAGTTATAGGATAATTCCTTGCACCCCCCAGCTTGGACTTCCCAAAATCCCCTTTTGCCTAACCTTCTTTGCTTTGTTTTTTTTTTCCTGCCGCGTCGCAGCGCGTTCCCAAAAGCGCTCCCCATTAGGGAGAAACCACCGCGATTTTCCTCGCAACAACGTTTCAAAGTACGTGTCATTCCCACTCCAGTTCGGAGTCAGTGGTGTCTCTCCTCTTCCCGTACTTTAGAAGTGACAAAAAAAAAAATTCCCCCATCGGAAAGAGATTATCGCGGAACTCAATCCCGTAATAACAAGGTATCTCGGAAAGAAGCGCCCCTTTCATTCTTTTCAGAGAAAGTCCAAAGGGGAGCTGGGGGAGGTGAAAACGGTGAAAAAGGTCTCGCGGCTTTATGTCTCTCGTTAATGTGAGAACAAATAGTCCTTTCTCTGAGAGCGCCGTATTGCATTGTACGCATTCTCTCGTGCTCGGCCTCTGCCGCGCAGCCGCTGCCTATATACCTCGCAGCAGCGCAAGTTCACGAGTCTGTCTCTGAGGCTCTCTCGGTGCGCTCGCGCGCCCCGTGTAGGCGTCCTCCGTTTCCTCCTCCCCCGTTCCTTATACGCGTTTCGTCGCGCTCGCGCCCGGGTCTAAAACGCGCGGCGGGGTTAAGCTGCCTTTGTTCCGTGCCTTTTTCGGCCCGCTGCGCGTAACGAGCTTTTAACGATGCGCCGTTTCTTTATTCAGGTGGAAAGGGACACCTCGCCTTGGCGGCCTGCGAACCCATTATTTTCGGTCTCCGCGCCGACTCGCGCCGTCGCCTACCCTGTTTCTTAGTGCGCGTCGCTGCCGATGACTGCGCACGGTTCGACTCTTCTCACTTCTCCCTGCATATATATATTTTTTAAATTTTGCTTTACGTCGCCGAACCTATTCTTCCCCCCGTCATCTGCAGCGTTCCACTACATTTCAGCTTCTCCTGCCTTATTGCTAAGTTTCTTACGTTTTTACCATTCTCTGAACGGGCTGTAGCGAACTCATTTTAGCACTTCCTAGTGTTTGTGTAAGCCCGTGCGGATCTGTCTTTTTTTTTTTTTTTTTCTAGAGCGGGAAATAGTCGAAACGGTGGTTAATGTAACGCGATTTTGCTTGGCTGTGAGTGCTTTCTTCCAGGGTGGAGCGTGATAATGGTGGAACGTGAAAGAAACTATACCGTCGCCTTCCTTACGAGCGCGCAATCGTATTGTAGCCATCTTTATCGCCATTTTACTGAATTCGCCAGTCGCATACGGTGTTCTCACCGGGATGTCTGCTGTATGCGCGCTTTAGTGTACAATGATCTGAAGTGAAGGCGCGAAAACGACGACGGACGAAGAGAGAGCATCGCTTCGTCCGTCGTCGTTTTCGCGCCTTCACTTCAGATCATGCTTAACCAACACGCCCAACTATCCATCTTAGTGTACAAATGTTGAAACATATTCTGTGGAACATGTTTCGATGTAAAATAAAGGAGGGCTGTGGGGGGTTTTGCTGTTTGTAGAAGTACTCATTGTGAAATTGGCACTATAGCGATGACAGTTTTTTTTTTTCTAAACCAGAATAGCAATTTAGCCAAGTTGGTCGTTGAATTTAGTGACTGATAAAGCCGCGCGAAACTCGTGAAAAGCGAGAGCAAACCGGATACGGTGAAACGAAGGCATTACGCGGACGCTGTTACAGCATGAGACAAAGTTCTCGACTGCGCACGCGCAAAAAAGCGAGAGACTGCACAGAATATCAAGCCAGCTAGCTTAGTCTCACACGAGTAATTCGCTGGAATAACAATAAGGAAATAACGAAAAAAAAAAAAAAAGCCCCGACGATACATTCTTACTTTTCTCTATACAGCTACACTACTTTTTTCCCTCCTTTTGACTGGTTCAATCGCGCATGGCTTGGCATTTCGCCTGACGCTTATGTACCTGTATAATGAGGCAGTAAATTGGCTCTGACGGTACACTTTGCCTTCTTTTAAAGTGCGCCCTGTTTTTAGCCGTTTGACTATTTGCCTCGCGATTGTTTTTTTTTTTTTTTTTTCGTGCCTGTCTTCTATCGCTTCTTCTAAAACAGGGTCAGTTAATTAGCGTACGCGCTCGTCCTTTGTGTAAAAGAAAACAAGTAGTAAGCAAATAAAGAAAATAAAGCTCTCTTGTGAGGCATGCGCCTTCGATGTAATGAGGTGTACGAGTAAAGAGTGAACAGGAGAGAGAGACGACGTTATTGGAAAAAGTTTATAGCGCCGGGATCGCCTCGTCGCAAGAGATTTCTCCAGCCTCTTGCCTCCAGACTGCTTCCGCAGGCGATGCAGGTTTTTCTTTTAGTGTAGCTTCCTCGCTATCTTTTTTCTTGGACGTGCGCTGTTGATTGCGTTATCGTTACTTTGCGCCGGCGAAGATTAATTAGGCAGCGACGTGTTTCGGTTATGATAGCCGGAGCCGCCCGGTTTTCGCTGCTCGTTTCGCTTCGGCCGTTTGAAAATAATTGCTACGAAATAAGGCGCTTCAATCGGGTTTCTCGTCGATCACCGGCGCGTCTTTTCCTGCTAATATACCTGGAGTGAAGATGTTCTCGCCTTGCTTATCGAATTTAGTCATCAGCGCGTCCTCGATTTACTTATTATTATTATTTTCTTTGTTTCCTCAGGGACCGCTGGAAAGCTCTGGACAATATTTGAAGATGACAGCCTTCATGCTCCCACGCTTATAATTCTTTTTTGTTTGTTTAATGTTTATGATTTCTTACCGTGGAATCCGGGTTGTGTCCAAAGATGTTACCCTTGTAGTGAATGGAATCTGTAAAAAGATATAGAAAGTGCCGTTAATGTCTGCCAGTTTCGATTACGTGCTTTTGCGAAACGTTCGTGTATCTTATGTTAAGGTACGCGGGTCTTTATTTCACCTTTTGCCCCCATTAGAAAAGAGGGCTACAAAACATTGAATGGTTTCAAAACATTCGATGGCTCATTTCCCGAACCCACCTTTGTCAGCACACCATAGTGTAAAACTGGCACATAAACGGGGAGCTTCTGAGTACTTGTATATAAGCCGAAACTTGCAAAGTAGTAGTAACGGTAAATCTTTCTTGATCCGTGACATTTTCTACCCTCAGTTGCAGGGACGCGTTTTTTTTTCTTGTTTTTTTTTTTCTTCTTTTTGCGGTTGCCCGAAGCAACCGAAACCTAATAAAAGTGACAGCAGACGTGTGTTCATTCATTTCAATTATTCATTGAAACACAGTAGTTTGTAACCTGGAGAAGTGTGCTCACAAAACACAGCAGCAATCTTTTTTTTTTTTCCCTTTTTCTTGCTATTAGGAAATGAGGAGGAGGAGGAGGAAGAACAAGATGGATACCACTCGGACAGAGAACAAGTGTTGCAGTTCGACGATTTCATCAAACGGTGAGTGATTGCGGTTATTTTGATTTTATTATCGCTATTACTTCATTTCGCAGCAGTGACTAAGAAGCGGTGTCACAATGCAGGAACGTTCATTTAATATAGACCCTCACGGCGTTGGCAAACACGTCCGGCATAAATGTTTTGTGTCGCCACCTATTGGAGAAGTTTTACGGAAGTTATACCGGTTTGCGGTTAACGTGGACGGCCGCGACGACGCTGGTAGCGAGATGTTGTGATGCTTGGCCAGCAACAACGTGGGAGGCGTTTCTGCGTTATATAGGTGGTACTCGTCTAAGCAATGTAAAACAAAAGGCACCGCATGTTGATTGCACGGCTGCCGATAATTTGCACCAGCAGATAAGTATGATGTGTTTAGTTACTGCAACAATTATAATCGCTCTGTGTACCTCTGTGGTTAAACACTTCGCCACGGGATGGCGCCACCAACCGCGCGGCTCACGTTTACGTCTCGTTAACCCAGCATTCCGTGAACGGTAATTACGTGTATGGATGAGCTAGAACGCTCCGCTCTTTCATAATCGCCGGTGTTTAACGGGAAGAAAGACAGTGGCTGGCCGCAGTGGTCCGCCAGTATTGGACCTCTTCGCATGCCTACGCCATTCCTCCGCACCTAATCTCAGTTTTATAAGTCAATGTCGTCTTCAAAAAGAGAAGAAACAGTGCATACGTGTTCTTGATGTAGGACTCCTATTTGAACGGGTCTGCTGTCTTTTTATTGGGGTCTCCTATTGGAGCCTCTCAAAAGGCTTATCTATAATTCAATACAATAGGATTAGCAGTGGTCGAACAAGCGATATCTCTACAGCCATTGTTTCGACAAACATTTGCTCCAGAGATATTCCTTGTTCGACCACTGTTGATCATTTCAAGTGTACACTTTACTCTGAACGTCTGCCTTGTTTGAAATACTAAGCACACTCTCTTTCTCAAAAAGTTGACTGCATACACATGCGAGCAATAGCTTTCTGTGATCGCAGGCGTGCCGATATCTCAGCAGGCGACTGAAGGGGCCCGTAGCCATAGTGTAATAACCTTTAACAATTACATGGTGATGCAGAAAAAGAAAAATCTGTTTAGAAATCAAATAGACAAATATAGCTGCTTCGAACTTTTTGGTTCCTGAAGCAGGTCGCAGAGCAGAAAACACTTTTTATGCGAGGTTTCCACCGCAGAGCCTCTACGCGGGGCGTTCAGGCGTTTCCTGTTTACGAGTTAGTGAGCGCTTCGTCTCCCGCACGAACTCATTTTACTGCGATAGCAATTATATGGACACTCCAAATCGAATTTCTGCCGTCGGCGTCGCCGTGGCCGTGAGGTTCCCTATGACGTCAACGGCGATGAAATCGTCGCCGCGATCCGGACGCTGTATGCACGAATGAAATGGCGCGAGGGCCGCGCGCTTTCACGGGGAGCGAACGCACGTCGGAGAACAAACGCGCGTTCTGCGCCGTGCTCCCTGAAGGGCTGCAGAATTAAGCGTTTCTTTCCTCTTTTACAATAACCATAAATAGAGAGCAAACGCTACTTTTTCCGTCGCGCGAAAGGCCGGGGGGCGACTTAGCGACTTAGCTGCGGCACCAAATGCGTATTTATCTAAAAACGTTGCGAGGCGAGAAGGTGGTAAAGACTTCCTACGCTGCTCGACGAGTTTCCCGTTCTGATATCGTCGAAAACCTCCGAGCCGCCCCCAGAGGCCCTGGCCACATGCAGTCACCAACGCTGCGCGCGTTCGGTGCGAACGCGGGCAAAACGCCGATGGCGTCGACAACAGTTCTGCGCGTTGCTGGTGCTGCTGCATGTCCAAGTTCATACAGCTGGTAAAACTACTATCCTTAAGCACGTGTGTCCGAGTGTGTATACGAGTGACGTGTGTAGACTGTGTGCGAAGGAGCGAGCTACCGCGGCTCACATCCTTTGGGACTGTGGTATAAATCCGAGAGAAGCCAGTGAGAAGACGACGATCCCGCCGCAGCTAGAGGCTGCAACGAGGATCTACGACCAAGAGACACAACTCAAGGCCGTCCAGCAGGTCTCGGCAGCTCTAGGAAGGCAGCAACCTAGCGAAACCGAGGATAAGGGGGGCGGCACCCCCAGGAAGGGGGCGGCGGCCCTCTCGGACCCGCGGAAGTAGCGAGGGAGCAAGACCTCGAGGAGCATAACGCACGAGACTGAGGTAGTGGCCGCGTCGCGATGAAAGCTCGTCCTCCCTGCGTGGAGGGAGCCTAATCGACTCTGCAGGCATTCTCAATAAAGTTATTCTCTCTCTCTCTCTCTCTCACTCCGTATAGCTCTCTACTAATTTGCTATCGAAATTGATGCTTCACCTTTCGGGTGAAGCTGCGACATTTTTTTTTTTTTTTTTGCTCGCTCGCTCGCTCGCTCGCTCGCTCGCTCGCTGTCCGACAGAACGCGGCGCCGTGCATTAGTAGCGAGCAGGCCACCTCCAGAGCGCGACCTTGCCTCGACGTCTACTGAGCGCGTCGGCAGCATTTTCGTCGGGCGTCGTCCAGGCAGCCAAGGACGCCGATGGATTGGGACCCCAGGGGAACGAATAAATGAAGCGGATTGGCAGCGGAGGGCATTATTGAACCTCCCCTTCTTTAGTTTTGGAAGGAATGTAGGAGCGAGCATGTGCCGGTGCGGATCCTTGCCCGAGGCGACAGTTCTTTCGGTCTCGCTTCCCGCAATTTAGATACCGAAGCAGCCACCGCGCGCCTGTATGTGAGCCGAAATATTGAGGAAATGCCGAGTTAGGAAAGCGGTAGATGAGGGGAGTGTGCACGAGGGTGAGGGGCGCTCGCACGCCTGGAATTCCGCGCCGCCATTGCAGACGCGCGCTTGGCGGGCCGAAGGAAAGGTGCGGCGAAAGAAAGCTTCTAGAAGGGAAAAAAAAAAAAAAAAAGGTGGAAGAAGAGTGGTAGGACGATGGGCGAAAGATCTCCCATTGCTGTCCGGTTTTTCTTTCCCGTTCTTTAGCTTCTGCTCTTTCACTTATCTCCTTGCCCGCATCGCGGGAAACACGGGCCAGATAGAAATAAAGGAGTCACGGATCCAAAGGAGAAGACGTTCGGAGCAAGAGAGAGATGAAAAAAAAAAAAAAAAAGAAAACGGGAGTTTGCAGAGGAGCTGCCTGCCCTCTGACAGGACAGCAGAACAAAGGGTTGCATGGCAAGGAGCAGAAAGAGAGCGAGCGAAACAAAGAAAGGAAAGGAGAGATGGAGGTGAAGCGATGCGCGCAGATAGAAAGGAGGGCAGCTCTTTCGCGAGCGGCGCGCGATGCCTGGGCGAACGGAACGCTGCTTGCTGCTCAGGGACCGCGGTGTTGAATACGAAATACGCTCGCCCGCTCTTTGTCTCGAGACGCCCTGTCCGCCTTCCGCGCGCTTTAACGGTATATACACGTCAGGCCAAAGGAGAAAAGAACATAAAAAAAAAGAAAGATATAAGAACGCGGAGGAGGCTGGGCACATATTGGATACATTTCGGCCGCCGCCTCTCCTACGGGACTCGTACAAGTCACCCCAGGAATGTTTCCTATGAGTCCCCCTTGGCCCGGTTGCTGGACGTATGGGCGGAAGGACCGAAAGGCTCTCGCCCCCCCCCCCCCCCCCCCCCCCCCCCCGCTCCCCTTTACACACACACGCACTCGCCTCGCCTTCCTCGGATCGCGGTTGAGCGCGAATTTGTTGCCCTCAATTTCGTTTAGCGAGCGCGACTTCGTGCGTTCAATTCCTGTCGGTTCTCGCGCTGACCGTGCGAAGGCCTCCCGGAATTTACCGGGACAGGGTCTTCTTGTGAAACAAAGTTTGCCGCGCAGTCGGACCGGGAAGGGGCTTGAACTTTCAGATGGGAAAGTATAGTTTACTTGCTGCGGGGCGTGTTAAAACCACCACACTAAAACCGCCACAGAGCCTGTCTGCGGACGTTCGCACGAGCGCGCTCGCGCACGACTCTGTCCTTGCCTTTTTTTTTTCTCTCTCTCTTATGTCCTGCTTCGTCATCGCTCATGGCGGGACAACTGGAACACGCTTCCGTCCTCGGTTTTAAATTATTAGCCACGGTTCAGCTATAGCGCTTGCCCTTACTTACGCTGCTGCTTTTTTTTTTTTTTTTTTTTCCTGCCGTCCGTTAGGGCGGGGCTGTAATCAATCCAGCTTGTTCGTGTTGTGGCCTTAATGTGTGGTGCATACGAATGAACTCGAGCGGGTTAAATGGCCTACGTTTTAACTATGTTGATCGCAATTTTCTTTTTTTATATATTTTCTTTGTTGCGTTCGCGTTTGTCATAGAAAGTTTTATATTAGGAGACTCAAACAGCACCCAATCGTGGGGGGCCGCGAACCGCTGGCTGTACAAACGAGCCCAAAGGGCCCACAGTGGAGTTTGCGTCCTCCAACGCTTGGGTGCGGCTTGCGTCCTCTAATCTAAAGCTCTCTATTTAGCCGTATAACAGGCCATCCATTAGCGAGTTTTAAAATCAGGGGACCAAAAGTTATTCGACGCTATTGACCAGGCGCAAAGAAAAACGCGAAGAGAGTACGAATTAACGCAAAAAAGCCTCCTTTAAAGACGTTTGGGTTCTTACGTGGGCAAAAACCTCTTTGGGACGCTGTTTATAAATCTCCCTGTTTACTGTAATCATTTTGGCGTTTTACCTCACACGACCATGGTCGACACCTGCCAAAGTGTCAGAACCTTTTGGACTGGAGGGCTGACCTAACCTTTGGTAATAACTTGTACCGTGTCTAATTCCGTAATCGGATGAGTGTTTGATCGTTTGCCGTCATCTAGTTCGTCGTTCAGTGCATACGTAGCGACTTAACCGAGGTGCGTTGACGTGACGTGCCAATATGCCGTACGTGCGTCGATCGTAATCGTTGTATAGTTGTAGAAAATCTGCCCTGTAAGAAACCTACATCCTGCAACGCTTAGCGCGTCGCATCGTCTTTGTTTCGACTCAAACTCTGTGCGTGGTCTGCCGTTTAACCGCGGGCAGGTTGTCGAATTGCCAGGCGTATAAAAAGTTCTCACCGTGCATAATACATGCAAGGAATACATGGAATACATGCAAGGACAGAGTGAGGCACACTTACGGTACGTTTGAATGGTCGCTTTCTATAGTGGTCCAGAGTGCTCTCGCGGTGCGGTCTACGTGCGACTGGTCCAAATCGAGTGTTCGGAACACATTCGCCTGGTTTATTCAGTGCGGCGCGTTCCAGCTCGGAGCGCTTTTCGGCGCTCCCACCTTCGAACGAGATACGACAGAAATTCGATCTCGTGGCTACTCCGAATGCTCTGGGAGCAGCTAGCACGTTCGACATGCGCAGCCTTTCTCTGTTCTCTAGCGCCAATCTCGCCAGGACTCCGTATCGCTGCGAACTGAGTTGGACGACAGCATCGTTTATTTACGCATTTTATTGTTTTTTTTTTTTTTGTGTACATGAGCTTTGCGCCAAGCCCTTGAATAGAGGGGGGGGGGGGGGAAGAAAGAAAAAAAAAAAAAAAAACAGGCATAGAAACAGTTTGAGCGCGGCAGGAATCCGTCCAATGTACCATATAAGACATGCTATATTCGGCAGCGCCCTAGCAACTTGAAAGTTATCCACGTATTAGAAATTTAAGCCAGCATGAACCTCACTTCGACGTCGCGTTCCGCAGTTTGCGCGTAGTGTGACGCATACCGCTCTGCTTTCTTCTGCATATGGCGTGGGGATACACGTCGACCGCGCAGGCACCGCTCCCTCCCTCCGTTCCTCCTCGCCGTCATGAACGGCAACTCATGACTGACGCGCGCGGCTTCTGGCGGTCGTCGGGTCATCAATAATGGACGGGCGTGCGTAGGGGTCGCGTCCATCGTTTCGCCGCTGGCGACATGGTTGCTGCTGACGAATTCATAGCTGTCGTGCGTTGGGCGGGGAAGGAAAGGAAGGGGCATATGGCGAGACGTTTGCGCGACGCCATTAAGCGAACAACCACTTAGCGCGCGCCGCTGGGGCGGGTATGAATGTTTTCGCTTACAAGCGCTCCTTGCAGGCGCACTCTTTTATGGAACGCGGCGCCGTAAATGACAAAACAAGAAGAAATAAAGAATTTATGTGGAAGCGAGTAATTTAACGCCTGCTCGTAAAATAAGGCGTGCGTTAGGCGTGTGCGTTTGGTGACAGCGCACCATATGCAGGGTGCCATTAGGCGAATGGACACTTAAGAGAGCTGCGTTCATGAATATTTCTCCTGTCGCGAGCGTGAGAAGCGCCATTTTTATACGTGAATGCGGCAGTCGCGGGAATGCAGTTTCCCGCGCAAGGGAAAAGTGAAGATTCGCGCGCCCAAGTTACAGAGTTCGCCACTTCATCATTTGTATGTCGCGGCGCGCGCTATGCGAGATAATATAGCTTCTTGGGCGCCCGTCCCCCCCCCCCCCCCCACCCATTTTGTGTCCGTTCCGCGGAGTTACTCGAGTAAACAATAACGCCACCGCATACTATGTGTTAACTATAACCTGATGTTGGCTTTCCTGGCAGGTGACGCGGCAGAAGCGCGGGGCGCTCTAACCGCTTCGTCGGGTCTTATACGCTTCATAAGTGCCGACGCATTACTTGCGCCGTCGCTCTATGGCCAGCGCTTCTTTTGCTTTCATTTTTCCTTTATGCCGACTATTAGAACATTTAATGGGGCTTTACCGAATATAGACTCACCCCGTGCAGTGTTGATGATGAGAAGGTGATGGCCTGGTGGGCGGTCTATCCAGAACGTTGGCGGCATTGCCTCGAAAAGGCCATCAAAAGGACATTTCGCTGCGCTAATGGCAGTCATCACGGTTGGCAGGCTGGGCTACTTTTATAGTTTTTGTTTTCTTTCCTTCTATCTCTTTAGTTGAAGAAAGGTTCCGGATCAAAAGCAAAAAAAAAAAATAAAAAAAATATGTATATATAGGGTGATGATGAGGTATTACAGGGAGAAAGAAGCAGTCGAGGAAACAATGGCCCTTGCTAGATTGGGAGTGCGAAGATCACACTGCCGCCGAGGTGCTTTCCACTGGAAGGGGCGCGGAGGGGAGCGATCTCCGATTGTTTTGCTTTCCTCCAAGTGGTCACACTTGCGGTGGAACAGTTGAAGATGCCGTTTTCTCTGGAGCGAATCGAGGTCGCTGAATTCGATTTAGCTTTCGCAATGGTGCTTGCTTTCTGAACGCTCCGTTTCCTGGAGATAATCAGCCTCCCCTTTCATCCCTGTCTTCCTTTCTTTCTCGTTTTTTTTTCCCGCTTAAGGAACAGGGAAGGAACAGATGCGATGGCGCGCGCGTTAGAAAGTATGTGCACTGGCTGGCGCATTGTTTGAAGACATATTTCTGTAGAAATTGCCTCCTTTTCTCATTCGTTTCTTATTGTTAAGTTTTTCCACATAAATATATTTGCTTTTTTTTCCTTCTCTTAATTATTATTTTTTTTTCTGTATTATACAACTCGGTTTACAAATGTGGCGCTTCACTCTACGGATGGAAGCGTTCCCTTTCACGAATTTGAACACGTATGTAAAAAAAAAAAAATGTTTCTTGTTTAGAGGTCTTGTAAGCTGCGTCTATACGGGCAGACCCGAGGAAGGTTTCCTTAAGCTTTTTTCTTTTTTCTGTATTTCGTCGGTTTCATATATCCAGCATCGAGTGAAAGGGATGAGAAAAACCGGGAACGGAATGGAGGAGAGAACTGAGAAGCCTCTGGCAAGGCTTTCCGCGGCAAGTTCTGTTTCCTCGTCAATATTGAACGCCACCCCCGCGGAGGGAGGAAGTGATGAATGACCTGTTCTGTTATGCACAGATTTCTCTCAGCACCTAGGCAGCGTCGGCTTCCTGGTTTAGACGCGTTATAGCTGGGTTCTCGCTCCGTTTTAGTTTGGCGCCCCCATAACCTCCACTTCCTCAACGTCGGAAGCAGGCGCTAGCGACCGGGTAAGTTCTCAAGATTGAATACTATATACTTTCGACAAAATTTCTCTGTACAGCAACCTTCGCCTCGCTATTTCTATAGCGCCGCTTTACTTCCTCAGCCTAGACTCATCGCCGCGAGCACTAGCGACTCTGAGCCCTACAAATTTCGCCACAACCCATAAGGCTGCGCAACGCGTCGCACAGAGCTCTGCCGGGCCATATATCGCGTGTATTATGTATCTTGGTGTGACGACGCGTCCGCTGCTGGCTTGCCCTACTGCCGCCATCCCTCAGGGCCCAAGGTTCCTGAGCCCCCCCCCCCCCCCCCCCCCCCGATAGGCTCAGCGTGATGACTCGCCGTTCGTTCCCCCTCTTTCCTGCAAGCAGCGTTTGAAGCCCCGCTCGGGGGCTTTGAATAAGTAAGCAAGGTGCTGCGCTTGGCTGCGGCGTCAGAGATGGCTGCGGCTGCAACAGCGTTGCCTGCGAGAGAACCCTGCCGACGCGGCCGCTATAATAATAACTCGAGCTGCCTTTCGGCCAAACTTTGCGCGCGTTTTCGCTATTCGCCCGGTCGCCATGAATTTGGGATCACGTGATCGCGTTTTCCTACCCGTATAGCGAACCGGGCCTGCCTGCCTGCCGGCCGGTCGGGCGCCCGCTTGGCTGATGCGGCGCGCATTCATGTATGTCGTCGTCTGGCGGAGTCGTTCGTATTCCGGACGGTGAGCGGAGTGAGGCTAGGCTCGCCTGCTGCAAAATGTGGTGGTGGTCGTCGTCGTCGTGGATATCTCGCCGCACGCAGACGGGCGCGCGGTGGCTTAGGGCAAATAGGCCAGTCCCTGGAGAAGGGAAGAAGGGAAAGAAGGCCTGCAGTGGTGGGCCTAATAAATATTTACAGTGGCTGGCGCTCGCGAGAGCGTGCCTATGTATTCGCCTCTGCGAGCGAGCGAGCTAGTGTGCTGGCGTATGTATGCGCTCGTTTTCTTGCTGCTTTCCCTGTTCCCGCTCTTCCTTGTTCCTTTTTCTATCCTTCTCTCCCTCGCTGTCCCTTCCGAGACCCCGCAGTTTACCTTAAAGTGAGATGTATGACGTGACGGCCCTCTGGGCTCCCCCTCCCAGACGGAGACAGCGAGCGAGACGCACTCGGAGGAGACCCGACGTCTTTGTCGCTGCTTCTCGGAGATTATTTGGTTGCCGCGCGGCGTCTTCGCCGCCTAAATTGTTTGCTTGCCCCGACCCAGCCGAGCGGGCCCAGCGCCAGCGACAGTGTACGCACGACGAGCCGCGCAGGACGCGCTCGCCGTTGTTCAATTTTCTGGCGGGACAGGTCGTGAATCTTGCGCGCACTGGGAAGGAAGGTGGGTGTCGGGACGACGGGTAGGCGCGCCTCTGGTACACAGCGAACGAAACCCAGCCTCGTACCCGTCGCGCCCGGCTGCTAGCGTGGTACTTCACGGGGCCTTAAATATACATAAATCATGGCGTACTGTGCGGCGTACTTGGGCATCTGCTCATTTCGTTTTTTGTTTTTTCTATGGTTGTCTATTTGTTGCCAAGCAAGCTTTCTCCAACAACAAAACACACGGAGCTCCGCGTTAAATTACTCCCGCCCGTGTGACAGGAGTACACGTCTCGCCGTTTCTTGCCTGGGCGTGGATAATTTATGTACTTAGCTGGTGCAGTGATCTACTTTCCGCGAGACAACAGTCTGGTGAATACTGGCCTTGTACAAAGGGCGTAGTTTTTCGTGTTGGCAGCTGTGTCGTATTTCCTAATCAACACGTATAACTGGTGTTCTGAAGTGAGGCGTATACGTTGCGGCTTTATGTCGTACTTCCGTTTGTAACCTCGGGGATAATAGCGTATCAGCCAGCGAGTTTATTTCGTTTGGCGGCGCACAGAGTGAGTAAGCCTTCGTCTTGCATATTTAAATCTTTACCATGTGTTGTAATCAACTACTGCATCTGTCTATCTCTCCACCCGCCGCGGTGGCTCAGTCAGCTAAGGCGTTGTGCTGCTGAGCACGAGATCGCGGGATTGAGTCCCGGCCGCGGCGGCCGCATTTCGATGGAGGCGAAATGCAAAAACGCCCGTGTGCTTGCGTTGTAGTGCACGTTAAAGAACCCCAGGTGGTCAAAATTAATCCGGAGCCCTCCACTACGGCGTGTCTCATAATCAGAACTGGTTTTGGCACGTGAAACCCCAGAAAGAAGAAGAAAGAAAGAAGATGTCTATCTCTCTCTGTGTGTCTTTTTTTTTTCATGCTGTGTCATTGCGCCGGTTTACATACATCTGTTCACTGTTGTGCTGTCTTCTGGTCTTTTCATTTTTTCCTAGGTATTTGTCGCTGACATGGCGTGTTTACAACGTTAAGCAGCGTCCTAATGCAGCTTGACGACAAATATATTCACAGCGCGATGGCCTTCTGTCGTGCTGCTCTGCTTCGTGATTGCATTATGCTTGAACGTAGCGAAGTATACTTACCTCACTTGTCGGGTGGACAACACCATAATTTTCAGTTATTCTAAATCAGTCGGTGCTCTTTAGCCGAACTCTCTTTTCCGGATTTTGGATTTGCGCCGCTTTAGAGAAATTCCCATCGCATCTCCTCGGTTGGTGCAGGGAGCCGCAATGATAATCGTTCGTCGAACAGACACGCGTATGCGGACAGTTTTAACTCCTTGCCACGCACATCCCAATGGCCATGCAGTTTTGCTTTATTTAGCCTGTTACAGTTTACAGCCCCTGTAAAGCTGTCTTCCTGCCGAGCGCAGACGCAACGAGGAGAAGCAGCCACTAGCGCTGGCACAGCGGCGAGAGTCGCGCGGCGGGGTCGTTAGCGTCTGGCGTTTCACGTCGGCGCGCACGAGGGCACTCCTGGGAGGAGCGCGGGGAGGCGCGAACCCCGGGGCTTTCTTGAGTGATACCCTTCATTTTGGGGAGGGGGCGGCCAAGCCACGCAGCGGCCGTAGCGTTTGCTGCCCTTGGCAATAGGCGCGTGATGTATGTGTGTGTTTGTATGTGTGGGGAGGTGGCACGCCGGTGTTGCGGTTGGGGTTTCTTGCGGGGCGACTCGCTTTACCCCCGGATTAAAGGATCCCCGCTGGAGACCGGCGCGCTAGGAGTTGGGACCCCCCCCGATGAAGGTGCGATAAACGTTTCATGGCGTCCTCTTGCCTTGTACACTGCAGGGCAGTGGCGTACCCCGCTCTTTCTTCGGTACTCAGGCCTAGAAATATCGGGACAGCGTGGTGGGAAGTTACGAGCCGTTCTTGGACGGTTACCAGTACATGGAAAAATTTAGTCTCAAGCTTTCTGTTTGATCTTTCTTTCTTTTTTTTTTTTTTTTCGGAAACAAACGCTCGGCGCGTCGATGTTGACGGCCACGGGTGGTCCGCTATTCAGGCAACCGTCCTGCTAGTCGCGTGAGTGTATAGGTGGCGTGGACGCCGACGCATATGCTGCTTAGGAAAAGGCAGTGCACTGGCACGTACCTCGATCGCTATCCTCGCTGCTGATGCTCGGTGCATCTTTGCCAGTGATGCTCTCTTTTAGGGAGAGCGCGTGTATCGGTGGCGTTGTAGGCAAGCCGGCCTTGCGTGGCTTCAGCTCGAAGCCACTGCCGCCGCATGTGATTAGGCAGTGCACGGGGTGAAGACGGATTAGGCCGCTGAAGACAACGAGTAAGAGCTGCCGGGCCACCGCCTTTTCTATCTCTCCCTATTTCCCCGGCCGAGTAGGAAGCGAGCCGTAATTCCCTGCTCAGGGAATTGCCTTTTGGTTTTTGCCGCCCCTCGTGGCATTTGTGAGCGACTGGTCTCGTGGCTTCGCATTTCTTGCTCTCTACCGCGCCTGCTTTAGGCGGCTCTCTTCGGAATCGGATCGCCTACGCCTCGCCAACGCGCCTGTTTATGTTAGGATTTTTTTTTTTTTTAAGGGATAGGCAAAGCTCGGCGCTACATGCGAAGCTGCTGTCCGGGTCTTTTTAATACTGCCGGGCATCCGCGTTTCTTGTATTTAAGAGCCCCATACTGATAGCACGTGCGTTATCTATAATATGAGGCGAAACGCTGCTATTGGAGGTGCTTCAACGGAACGCTGGAGTTTGTTGGCGATAACTCGGCCATCTGAACCTTTGAACCGGCGCTCTTTAGATGTTCAAGAGGTTCGCAAATTGTCCGCATTTAAACGATGTCATGTAGTCGGCGAATGTAATCTTGGATTTCTTGGTCATTAGCAGAGCGTTCACCTTCGCAGGAGAAAGTGCAAACTTGCGCAAGCAGCACCTACCACTGTGTGGACACACAAAATGCCCTGCTCTTTACCGTACTCGCGCGGAAATTGGAGCACCTTAGCTTGTAGAGTTGATGTGTACTGCACGCGACACCCGGACTCTCCGGAGTCCGTTCTTCATTAACGCGCATCTCGAATGCGAGATCGGAGCGTTGAAGTCTTGTTTATTGTAGAACCTCGCACCTCGCGGAAATTTCATATCGATCTCTTCACTTCGGGGTGGGGGAGGTGTCTGAAGAGACTGCCTGGCGGAGGTTTCGACAGATATTTCAACTGGCGCGCATTCGTCGAGCGTGCCGCCAGGCCATCGGGGACAGAAGCGTATTACTGCGCTGCTTATCAACACGCGCAAATTGCTCCCGCGAGAAAACGAGGATCGGGCGGGCCGTTACTGAGATAAGATGCCTACCCCCTCCTCCCCCTTAGCCCCCCCCCCCCTCCCCCCGAACACGCACACACGCTTGCCTTCCTGCTGGAACGAATCTAGGAAGCACAACCTTTGATGTAACCCGGAAACGACACTACCGAGAATTGAACTGAGCCCTGGCGCTTCGACGCTAGTGCGAACGCGGCCCATTCCTTTTATGACGGGCCATTTCGGCTACACCGCGATAGTTACCCCGGCCGCGCGCGCTCGGTTAATTTGAATTCATATATTTCGACCCCTAGCGGCCGTCTTGCAGCGTATTCGCTTGCCTCCTGCCCGTGCTTGCCAGCGATTGCCGCGGTCTCTTAACGCCTTGAACTTTCACATTGTCTTTATGCCCTGGGTTTCACCCCCCCAGGGGACGACTCGCTTTTAACTCCCATTGACGGTGGTACTGATTTCTTCCGTCTGATTAGGTACTTCAGATTTTTACCCTGGCGCAAAAAGGGAAATATTGATGGAAGGAGGGAGAGTTGCGGGTAGCTTTTTTTCACCGGTTCGTCTTGTTCTTCTTTACCCCGAAGTTTTCAAACTGAACTCTATATGCGGAATTTATGTTCTTTTCACTACTGTCATCTTCTTAATAGTGACCGACGAAGATTTGGCGGGGCGTTATGATATTAGTAAGTTTTCGCACACAGAGTGTGTTGTGTTCGCGCAGGACAAATGTGATGCGAATTGTCTTGGTGAGGCATTTCTTGCCTGCGGCAATCTGGCATAAAATAGGCTGATGAAGTTCGTGATGATTGTGCTGGAGCCTCGCGTAGTAGTGACTTGCCGTACAATTTTATTTCATTTCGCAGTGCATTTCTCAATAACTGCTATTGTAACGGTGGCAATTCGCTTCGCTTAACCTAAAACAGAAACAGGTGTTTCTCCGATAACAAAATGGTTGGCCACTGTCAGCCGATACTATTCCTGTCCTTCCGGCGACACCATGGTGCGGCGTGTGGGAGACGTTATGGATGCGTACTGGCAGGACGTAAAAACCTTTCAAAATTGCGGGACATGCGATACGTAATCCGCAAGATTATTTCACCCCTCTTTATCTCTTTCAATTACGCTACTTTTCATCGCTATACACTGGTTTGCTTAGCTGTCATTCGTTTTCCGAACAGCATTAATTTCGCTCGCTCGCGATACTGAATCTGCGTTCTCAATTGCTCGCGGGCAGGTCTGCTGTTTTTCAACATTCTGCTGTTCTAGCGAGGGTAAGTAATAGGTCGTTCGAAGTAGGAAATTTACTGAAGGCCGTCGCCTTTCGTCGGCATAGATGGATTGTCGGCTCGAGCCGCACGAAGCGTCTTCGAGCAAACTTCCGCCTTTCCGGCGGAACTATTCCGATTGCTTCCGTCCTTGTTTCGCATTGCTTCCGGGCACGGCCCTTTCTGGGAGAGAGATCGCGTGCACGTACGTGCTTGCAGGCCTAACGCGTGGTCCCATTTCGCATTTCGCGTGCGTCTTTCCAACGGAATTGCGCGAAGAGAGAGAGAGAGTGAAAAGGAGAGAGAGAGAGTCTGTCTGGGCCTTGGATCCATTTGTCACCGGAGTAGGCACGAGTCCAGCGTTTTAAAGGCCGCATTTTGTTTTCTCGTTTGGCTGAAAGAAAATGCACGGTAAAGGCTCACGCCGGCGCCTGTGCGCCTTTACCACGCACACCCGCGCTATTTCGCGATGAATTTGAGATTGATGACCGGCGGTTTGGTCGTACGAATAGGCCTTGCTCAAAGTAGTCTTCAAGTATGAGTGATCTCTATCTTTCTTTCGCTTGTTTCGCGTGGTTAGGTTCGCATGAGTTTTGGCTGAATAACGTCTTACTGGTTCAAGCCGTATCGTCGTTTCCATATCTCAAAAATATTAATTAAACTAATGATGCTGGTAATTCACGAGGGTGACTGGTTGGGTAAACAAGACGCTTTTCAATTAACAGGCACTCGCACCGAAGGCAAGTTAAGGACCTTCGCGCTAACTTTGTGCTTCTTCATTGCGCATTGCGGAGTGGGTGTACAAATAGTACTCATAAAAAAAAAAAAAAAAGTTCATACGCCTGATTGTCTAGTTTTCTTCGTTTCCTTAAGGTTCCATGTCGTAATGGTTTCGGTTGGTGTGCAGGTACTGTTACGTAGAAAAGAAGTCCAGCTCGCTTCGTTTATCTACGAATGTGATGGTTATAGGGACCAAGAGTTAGATCAATATTTGGGTGAAAACACAGCAACTTCCCTGTAATTAGGCTCAAGACAACAGTGCTAACTAAAGAGGGAAATTCAGAAGTGATCTGAACTGCATCACTTCCTAATGGAATGGGAGATCCCTCACGTGACCGCCATGTGTTGGTCCAAGACAAAAAGAGAAACCGACAGTTAAGCGTGTCTGCCAAGAACTGCAACATTACTTCGTGCAGCTTCGCAAGGGTGCAACGTACGTGCCTTCGCGTATAGCCAGCCGGATTTCTGCATCCACCGCCTACAGTCATCAGTTCGCTCTGATGTCGGCTGCAAATACTAGCCACACACGAATATTTGGGGTGTTCGTACATGCGCGATTGGAACCGAGCTGTCCTTCGATGCCTCGTGACAATTCCGCTTTTCTGCTCAACAAAGTTCTGAATTCTCGACAACTCTCATTACGACTAGGCTCGTTCATTTCGTTAGATAAGGACGGGGAGAACGACGGGAAACTGTACAACGCCGAAATCCGAATACGAGGACGCGTGGCTTACACACTTCCTTTGTTTCTCTCCGCTTGTGTGCTTGCTTGTCCGTTTGATATCCGGTTGCGGCCGCCGCCGCTCAAAACACGCTAATGACGTCGCGTCGGCCCGCTGGTGAAAGCCGGTCGCCGAAACGAACGCTCTATTCACGGTGGATTACGACGCTAAGCTATAGAGTTGCGAGCGGGGCCACAAAGCGGGCAATCGAATGACGACAATGTACGGGAGTTCATTATCTCGCAGACACGCGGAACCGATCGCTCCGCGTTCGCCCAGCGGAAAAGAAAGTCAAGAGGGGATATGGTGCAGTGGAGGTCTCTGAGAGTGGAGAAGAAGGCGCGCCTTTGCGATAGGATGATAGAGGTCGCGAGCTTTCTATCGGAACTCTCTCTCCTCTAGTTTTTCTCCTCTCCCCCAACTTCCCCTCCCTCTCCCTCGCTTCAACCCGTTTTCCTTCCTCGTAAATTGCGGCATCGTTCGGGCTGTTTCAGGGAAGGGAGTGCGCGAGCGCGCGTTCGGGCCTCATCGCGCGTGCAAATCGGAAATGAAGAAATGAATGGGGCGACGCTGCGACCGAGCCGTTCCCTAGTTTGCCGCGCCCCGGTTGTGGGCTCGACCCGACTCCGGCGGCGAGCGGCCCTCGAATCGCCTCTCCAGCGAACGCTTCGGCGACCCGATGCTTGCGCGAGACAAGATGAGCTCGCTTTCGAGGGAGCGCCCGCAAGCCGAATTCGCGTATGCGATTCGAGTGATGCGCGCGCGTTTTTCTCTGCATCTTGGGGAGAGAATGGCGTGGGACGAGTTTGCGTATATGTGTGTGTGCTGGCGTTGCACTTAAAGCGATATGCGGAAGCCGCCGCTTTGGTGGCATTGGAGTCGCCCGGGAGGAAACCGAGGAGATAGAGCGACACCCTCCCCCTCCCTGTTCTCATGGTGAATGCATACGCAGTCTCCCTGTCTCGCGAGGATAGAGCTCGCTGTCGCGGCGTTTTCTGGAACGCTTCATATCGCGCCTTCCGTGGCGGCTCGGGGGAGAGAATGCGGCGCGCGTATGCAAATTTGTCGTCGCCTCCGCGCCGCTGTTCCAGTCGAGCGTGTGTAGCGATACACTGAGGAAAAGGGGGGGGGGGGGAGGGGGATAGATATAGAGAGAGAACCAGTATCGCAAGTGGTGGGGGAGCTGGAGTTCGACATGGCAGCGAATGTGCCTTTCCTTGGTAGGGTTTCACGGTTCCGTGCTGCATGCTGTGGCTGGCGACGAAGGCGCTGTCTGTGCGGTGTGTGCCGCTCCTGGGTGTTCTGCTCGAGGCGACGGGCCAAAATGCTGAGAGTGCGTGCCTGGCGAGGAAAAGACGCAGCGAAAGTAGGATAGAGCTGTGGACGGGGGAGCAGCGCGACGTCGCGTTTATTTCCTTTTTTCTTTCTGCCTCTGCATCGACTTGTGTGTGCGTGCCAAACACGACAGCCGAGTCTGAGGAGCGAGGCACGCTGCTTGCTGTGTCGCGTATATGTATATTTGCGGGGCTTCGCATTCAGGCGCTCCCACCGTGGCGCAGGCATGCTAAGCGGAATTGGGTTCTTCGTTTCCGCGTCGTGTTCGTGGCGGGTGGTGTAGTGTCTGTCTGTCAGGAACGCCCTTCGCCCGCCCCGCGTACACAATATGCGGCCGTGCTTCGCTCGCTCGCTTGGGGCGGCGTCGTTAGCTCTGCCGATCCAAGCAGTTTGTTTTCCCCTCGCTGTGCTGGCTGGCTGCTACGGCTCTTTTGCAGCGCCGTGGGTTTCCTGTTTTCTTCTTTTGTTGCCGCTGGGGACGTGGTCTTTTATACTGCGCCTATCAAAGAGCACGTTTGGTCGATTGCGTCGTTCGATGGCACGGATTGTTGAGTTCGGTGCTAAGGGAGATAGTGCTTCTCTGATTCGTGCGGATGCTGTAAAATACTTTTCGTGGCTTGCGGGATATTTGATTGTGTGCGATCGGCAACCTTCTTTAGAGGCGTTTTATTAAGGAGGGAAGTAGGGCTGAACATGACAGGGACAATCTAAAGAGTCTCGGTTGTGAGATTGAAAGGGAAAAACAAGTTTCTCTCTTGATCTCCCTTTTCGATTACGTTCCGAAGCGAGGTGATAGAGTTCAAAATTCGTATCGTTCACCTATTGTGAAACGCCTGGTACGCTACTCCAGATTATTAGAGTGAAGACAGTTTATCAGCCGAGACAGCCAGAACCGTTTCTTCTGGTGCGTGAAGGCAAATTGCTCAATCTTTTTTTAAAGCCCTGGTCCCGATGCCAGCCTTCCAGATATGTTCTGAGAGTGAGGTCTGTGAGTCGAATCGAGTGCGTGCATTCCAGAAGTGCAGGCTTCGAATGCCGGATATATTTTTCGGCCTCTGAAAGTAGTAAAAAATGTGTTGGAAATAGAGGAGGGCGTCTTGTTTTTTCTTAATTTTCGCCAATGCATGCGCGCGACTTGAAATTGGAAGTGCTTTCAGTTGGCCACCTTGGAAAAGAGGAAGTGAAGTTCCCATTGTTCCCGGTTGGCTTGCAGGGTTAAGACTTGAAACGGCCGTTGGATAGGCATTCTCCCTGCTGCCAGACGCCAGGAGCCGTAATTACCCTGTAAACTTTGCGATAATAATAATAAACAAAACTGCAGATTTGTTAGGACACTGCTGGGAATTGGTTTAAGCGAAGCTCGCATTGGTATTTGCGAAGAACGCTGTTCTTGATTAACGACCATCTGCAAGTATAGAGCACACGACCAAGTCTGACACATTTTCATCGCGAACCGCCTCTAGCTCAACATAAATTTGTTGTGGTGCTCGAATGCGGATTCCATGCATGGCGACAAATTAATAGCGGCGAAGTAATGACGGTGATTGAACGAACATGACGGCAGGATGACGACTGTAGGACGCCAATGGGATGATGATATTGGAATCATGGCAATAGCATGATGATGATGACAGCACGACAATCGGATGATGAAAGCCAGAATGACGATCGTGGAACGAAAACGACGGCCATATGACCACGAATGCATGACGACGGCGCAATAACGACAACGGCATGTCGACACTGCCATGACTACGATAGAACGACGGCGATTGAACGACCATGACGCAATGACGCCGATTGATTTTGAACGATGATTACGTTATTACGACGTCGTGATGACGATGGAATGGTGGTGGCGCTGACGTGACGACGAAATCGCAACAAAGTGACGACGACAGAATGAAGGCGGTGGGAAGATGGCGGCATGACAACAAAAGAGTGATCACAACAGAATGAAGGCGTTAGACTGACGACGACGGCGTGTTTGTGTTGGAGCTCACGTCTGCACTTACGCACAATCACCTGCCGCCTCAGGCCGCCTCATTCCGCACTATACCGGGTGCCGGTTGGCATTATGCCCCGGTACCGGCCAATCCTCAAATAACCAGAAGCAGCAGCCACGCCGAACCCGGTAAGGTAGGCAAAGCAAGCTTCGGTTTAATATCCGGAAAGGTCGAAGTATCCATTTAAATTGTTCGATTCGAGACAGACGTGCTCTATTAGTATCGAAATTATCGAGTAACTACACTCCCCTACAGTTATTCCTTTCGCAAACCTGCCTCCGCCTTGCGGGTTTTCGCCGAACTCAATTGATTCTTCCGTCTTCGTCGCAAGCCCGAGCTAGCAGTGACACCACGTTCGTGTGCCCCGGTCGTGTTTTGTCGTGTTTGGGCTTTCCTCCGAGACAACTCGGGTGCGCGCTTACGGCACTACACTATGCTTTCCCACCACCCCCGCCCGTGCTATCCGCCGATGGGAAAGTGTGCGTCAGGGGAGGTGCACCCCGCTCAGCTTTCCCCCCCACTGGCGAACCGGCGCGCGCTCGCGGAAATCAAAGGCTGAGGCCCCGGTCTCGGCTCCCGGGCTGAAAGGACGTGACCGGGGTGCGAAAGCGCTGACTAGACGAGCCACTGCCGCGGTCGCCGCGTGCTATCCCCGGTTTTAGTGGTTCGGCAATCGAGCAGCCGTTTGTGGGCGGTTGCCCAGACGCGCCGCGCAGTCGTCCGCTGCTTGCTTTATTTAAAGCAGCTGCGCCGGCCCTTCGGCAATGGGTCCATATAGCTGTCGCTCTGTGGCTCGGCGCGGTAAGGTGTGGTCGGCTCTTTCAGAAGGGTCCACGAAAACGCGCGCTCGTCTTTACCGTGTGTCTCCGTAGGCGATTCGCGTCAGTGGTTTTGTGGCAAGAGCAGAATCGGAAGATTGTATGCGGTGGTTAGAAACCTGCCGTGACATAGTCAAAAACAAGAAAACGAACGTGGCGTGGGGAATTTGACTGCGCGAAAGCAGGCCCAGTGTTTCACCGAGGGACGTGTTCGGAAAGTGAAGAAAGAGATTGAACGTACATTCCGGTGTAACCTAAACTGCTCAGATGTTTCTGAACAAACGTGACGATGATACAAGCAAACGTACTTCATCTAAATTCGAATGATGGGAGGAACGTATCGTCCGCGAAGCATAGGTAACAAAAATCTCGTCGTGCCGATAGTTGAGAGCCAGTATATGTTACTGGATAACTGCCATTATGCTATAGATAAAAGGGATCTTGTGATGGGGTTGCAGGAAAAGCCGTTTTTCCCCCCCTTTCTTTCTTCTTTATTTTTTCTTTATTTTCTTAAAGCATTGACACAACCTTCTAAGTGTACTTTCCCGTAGCGCATGCGCACGAGTTTCAGGGGATTTCTATTGCCTTAAGGATATGCCCGCATGCCCTGGCCGTTCGTCTATACAGTGCTGCGGGTTGTTGTGAAAGGCACATATGACCCTTAGTTTGAGGCAAGCCTATACGCTTTAAAGCAATAGGCAGTCGGCCGCTTAGCCTTCGCAAGTTGACAGCAGCGCTGTAGCACGCAGCCATAGCGGGCGGAGAAAACAGTTTTTGCGACGACGCGCTTTGATTTCGTGCCACCAAATTCACCGCTCATCTTGAGGCACGTGTATCCAGCATCTGACATGACTGGGCACCCGCGTGCTGTAGAACGTGCTCCTCGGAACCCGCATTCCTTCGGATCGATAGAATGTGGCAGCACGCGCCAAGTGTTATCATGCGTTGATAAGGGCACATGTCTGTCGTCGTTCAAGCTATGTATATATAATATGCCATTTTTGCGGTGTCCCTATCGGACGATGTCAGTATATTTTAGTAGGACATTCAAACTGCCGTAGCGCCTCGATGGCCAGTGCGGGCTCCCTTCGCCGCATAATGCGCGATGGATTTTCGATCAGCCAATCCGATGTGAAAGACTCATTCGTTCGTAGTCGTCGGCGTCTACGCTGAGAGTTCTGCAACACTTTTCAGTCGTTATCTTTTCTGTTGGATAATTAATCTCATGGCAGTGGCGCATCATTTAACAGCGTCGGTATCCTTGCTTTCTGATTTGAGGAGCTAATTCATTGTACATAAGATAACGACAGATTTAGAACGTAACCACAAAAGTGCCAGGTTTATTTGATCGCTATTGGGGGTCTGAATGTTTTCTTGCTGGCTGGCTTGTTTGTTTTTGTCTGTTTATTATTTCTTTGTGCTTGTTTGCTTTAGTCTAGATAATGGCAAGGTTTTTTTTTTTTTTTGACAGGAAGGTACACCTGTTTGTGTTTGTTAGACGCTCAATAAGGCTTACCTGAACGACAGCTATCATGGTGTTTATTAAGCAGAGAAACGAAGCTCTCGATTTGTGGAAGTAATTAGTCAATGCGTATCGTGCTAAGACCAGGGAAACGTATTGCCTTGAAAGGTTTTTCGAAGCAGTGCATTCCTCGTCTGTTTTTAATTCAAAAGCAGGCATGTGTAAACGCTTACCGCACGACTAAATTCTTTTTCTCTTTTTTTTTTTTTTTTTCCAAAACTAAGGCGAACATTTCAAGAGGCAGAGACCGAGTTGTTGTCCGCCTCTTCGGTACTCTCAGCCCCTTTTTCCATTCGAAATTTGGGCGCACCAAAGTTTCAAACTCCCGAGACAAGTCGACGCCTTCCTCCGCCCCCTGACTGACTCCCGAAAATGCAGCTATCTCGAGATTGAGCGCTCGCGAAATCGGGATGCGGTCGCCCAATGTCTTGTTCTCCGTTTCTTTCTTTGTCTTTTGCTTTTTGTTTAATCTCGTTTCTCGCGTACTCAACTGTATTCGTGCCGTTTATTCCTCCCCCATGCTCGAACGAGTGGTTGTGTTTGCCGTCTGCGGGCGACCGTCGGTCATCTGTATACACGTTCTGTTGAATTTTTTTTTTCCTCGAGTTCCAAGTTCGCGTGTTTACTTTTTTCGGAACACGGCTCGCAGTTTGACATGCGCGCTTGTCGGTTGAGAAGGAGTTGTATATATAGGCACCGCAGCCGGCGATAGATCAGATGGGCGTGATCGCGAATGCTGAGCTCTGGACCGGGATTCGGGAAAAGAAAACTCGCGGGCCACTTCGTCTTGTTCAAGAGGAGCGTCGCCGTGGCGCTTGCCGAGCGAGCTACACAGCGGTTTCTCACAGATAAGAGCAAGTGGAAGTGCATTACTCGCCGCTCGGGCGTAAACTCCGGCTCGAATGAAAGATGAACCCGCGCCGAACGCGCACAGAGCCTGTGTTATATACTTTTGAGCGTAAGCGGGTCCCTACTGGGCCTTGGACGAGAGAGTTCTGGAGTTATCGTGGCGAACTTCACTGGGCCCCATCGGTGTTCGTGTTTTCTACTTGTGTTTGTTTTCTGTTTTTTTTTCGGACTTATTTTGAGCCTATAGGCATTTACATCAGTTATATTCTCCCTGAGCGTGTAGCCGGATTTTTTTTTTTTTTTTTGTCACGGAACGAAGTCTATAAATACAGGTGCATAAAACCCGTCCGTTGAGTGGCGTTTGCATATCCAACGATGAGGGAACAGTGGCGTCTAGTTATCCAGCTCTTTCATATAACGCTGCTCATAGTTTTGAACGCTGCCCAAGGCATCATTTCCACGACATTGCTTCTGACGAAGGGAGACTGTCGGTGGCGGGGAAGGAAAGGGAATTGCGAATGGCGCTGATGTTTTTCGTGCGCCTATAGTGGGTGTTCTGGCCTTTGAAGTTGCTGTAAGTTACGGTAAAATTGTTGCCCATATTGATCGCAGGTTTAGTCGCTTTCAAATCGAAAGTCTTTCAGAAGACGTGTTCATCGAAAGCGACGTCTGCTTTCGAACATATTTCCACATGGTGAATACTATAATCGAGGACGACGCTCTGGTCGATTATTATTGAAAATTGCATCTCAAGTGGATTGCAGCAATGTCAAGAGGTCCGTGCGGCTTGTGTTTTGTTTTGCCCCCACTTGTACCGCACTTAATTATCGCTAAGTTAGCACTAAGCTATTAGTTACCGCCACTTTCCCGTTAAGGGTACGCCCGTTTCTACCCTCTTCGGTGGGCCGGTCCCCTGTAATAGCCCAACATAGGGCTGACACTATCAGTAAATGAAATGAATGAATGGTCGCGAACATAGTGCAGTCTAAAGATGTGACAAAACTGATGATGATGAACCACAGATTATTTTGAGAGCCAGGCTGATTACTATGATGATGATGGTTTATATGATGATGATGATTGTGATGATGATTCTGATGCTGATGGCTGCTCAGGGAGACATTGTTTTTCGTCGACTTCAACTACAGGTTGAGGCGGCTTCCAACTTTTTTTGTTTTTGCTCCCCCCGTCGGCCTAGCAGTGAAACGATACTGCCAGAAGCGCGTCGCATCGATTTGGTTTCTCAAACCTTCCACGGTGCTCTTAGAAGTTTTCGCTCGATGTCACCATTCAGAGTTCGGGCGAATGCTATACGCGTTTACGACACGGCACTATATTGATGCTGAACTATCCCTAAACTCGATATCTATAATAACGGTATCTAGACTATGGATATCATTACGATCATCATCTAATACTTTCTGAGCGCTTGTTGGATGCATCCTGCTGCTGTTTATGTGATTATATCCTATGCATTGTAAAACAGGAGGTCCCCCGGACAGTTCTACTTTTGGACCTCCTGATGTACTACTTAAGATGTATGCTTTTTTTTTTTTTTTTGCTCTTGCGCTACACAAATAAACTTCAAATAAATAAAAAATATATATTGATAGTGCTGTCTATAGTGTCCCAATTGCTGGCTCCTAGAGATACTACCAGAGATTTTGCTATAACTTGAGTATCAGTAGCACTCAATTCTTGCATTCTCGCAATAAATTTATTGGCGAATGAATTCGGTTGCATGTGCCTCCGCTGTCGAATTCTCAAATATGGATATCACTTATTCATACTCGAAACGGGCGAATAAACATCTAGGCGAGTGTTAAATTCGGCAAATGTACGTGTCACCTACGACTGTGTGTACAGCATTCGAGGGTAATGTGCGTAAAATGCGTGAAAGGAAGGGGAAAAGAAATGGAGGGTTACGCGAGTAGGCTCCTCGGCCCGTGTTCACAAAGAGCTCTTACGCTAAAACTGTTCTTAAGAGAAGACGCCAGCCAATGGTGATGTTGAACGTATCATTAGCGAAGGTTGCCCCGCAATGGGAAAAGAGCACTTGCGAATGAAAAAGCTTTGTGAATTCGGCCCCTCGTGTATAGCGTACATCGTACAATGTGCAAGCGAGCAGCGCTGAAGCGACGGTCGAACTACGTGTTCACATTTAAATGTGCCCAGCGCCGAACTTAGGAGGCGGTTTAACTTTGAACGCCTTATTCGCAAAGAAATTACTTAGCCGGGCGCAGGGCGCAACATTCTTAACTGCCAGCCGGCGCCGGGATCAGCATGAAGAAGCAGACGTTCCTTGCTCTTAAATTAATTAGCCCTATTCTTTATGCTTTGTTGTGTTTTTTTTTTTTTTTAGTTTATATATTCTCGGCGTCTACCGATGCATACGAGGCGCCGTTTTTCTGTTTTAACATGCAAGCGATGTCTTGCTTAGGCTTGCATTTTAGGTCCTTAAAAACAGACAGAACAAATGGGGTATTGATAGCCCAGATTTTCTTGGCGATGTTCCCGGATGCAAAGGTGGCCTGTCGGGCTAACTAGAAGGGCTAGAAATAAACGCTACTTGGGCGAAGGTGGCCTTTCTGCTTTTTAAAGGTCGTGAGTACTTTGACTTTCGGATTATACTTGGAGCGCAATCTGTTGCAGCTGTATTATACTGCACTAATTTGTACCAGATCTGCGATGCTCTTTGAACTGTACTTTCCAGGCTCCGAAATTAAATGAGCTGTACCTTGGAAGCCAGATACGCAGCTGAATTTGTACTTTGAAGGGTGTAGGCAACTCCCATGTATACTTCATGCACTTCTCTCTTTCTTTATTTTTCGTTTCTTGCATGCCACGCATGGCAGTGAAATCGTGTAGATGTATCGGGCCTCAGTAATAAGTTAGCTTGGCGTTCTTGCATCTGTCTAAGGAGCCCTAGTTGGAGCTTCCCGTGAGATTTGCGTAGAAGAACGTTTTGAAACCGAGTTTGTGACGAAGCGTCTGCTTGACGTGTGCCGGCGGCATACATGTTAAACATAATAATACATGTTAAACGCTTGCGAAAGAACTCAACAACATAGGCTTCACAGTAAAGTTTCAGTGGATTCCCTCCCACATTGGTATTTCTGGCAACGAAAAAGCTGATGCGCTTGCGTACGCAGCGCTCTATCATCCTCCCAAAGTCAAGGCTCCAAAGAGTAATCAAGTGAAAAAAATCCTACATTCGAAATCACTTTGGATCGCTGTGGGTTCCACCACATATGCCCTGCGTAACCAAGAGATTTCACCGAGAGGAAGCCTCACTTCTATATCGAATAAGGACAGGATCTGCTAGTACACCGGCCTGGTTATTTAAGACGGGGCGAATCAATTCTCCGAACTGTACGGCATGCGACGAGACAGGAGACAATGAACACTTTCTGTGGTCGTGCCCGAAATTCCAAGATGAAAAGGACGCTTGTGGAGAGTCTGCAAAAAAGGGACCTTCCGCATGCTTGCCTGCAACACCTTGTATTTCCCGAGGGCCGGATCAGTTATAGCCCGCATAGAAACTTAACGTCTCCTTATCGAATTCGTAAGAGGGACTGGTTTGATGGACATATGGTGAAACGCTTCAGCGATATTCTAAGAGACGCTCAGGCGGAGGAAGTGCCGGCCTTGATCGCCAGGCTAAACCCGCCTGTTGCTACAATTCACCATCACCTTTACCGTTTCCGGTGCGGGCAGAAATAATGTTTAGGGGGAAAAGGTGATCTCTTTGTTCTTCCCATATTGTCGGTGTGTGTTCAGCCTGTTAAGTAAGAGTTCTGGAGTTTCTCCTTACGTGTTTGGGTTAAGTATTTAGGACGACTGTCCATCTACCGCCATATACGTACAGTAAATGGCCTGTTTTCTCTACTGCGCTTAGCCTCGCTCTTTCAAACCGTGTTAGACGAACTTCGCCACCTAGCACCTGTGTCGTGCAACAGTGCCATGGTTTGAGCCTTTGTGGGTTATTGTAGACCATTTATCGAGAACCAGTTTCTTGTACCTACTCTTGATGTTATTTTTTTCATCACTAAGGAATCTCTTTCTTCTTAATATTTAGCTGTTGTAATGTTTCCGTTTGCGACGAAGGTAATGAACTTGTGTCGTTTTGTTAAGCCATCTCGCGCCGCCAAAAGTGAAAGTGCAGGTGTGTCCAGTACGACAGAGGTATGCCAGTGTGGTTGCGACATTAGCGACGTTCGCCCTGAACCGCGCCTAATCGAAACGCCAGACGAACGGCACTTCTCATTGGCTTCTCAGGCATCGTGGTAGAGAAGAAGGAGACGAAGATCTCTCTCGGGTACTGGTGGATCACTGGTGTCTTTGTTCTTGTTATCGCGCGCAAGAGCGCGACAGTCAAAATACAATAACGTTTCGTCGGTTCGTGGGTCGGTCGGTCTGTCTGTCTTAGTTTCGGGTGCTTGGATTTGTCAGGACGCAGCCGATAAAAAGAAAAAAAAATAAATAAAGCGCAGCAGCTGCACACGCGCTTGGCTCTTCGCGGCGGTGCGTTGGCAGCAGCGAAAGAGCGAGTTACCTAATCCCGTCCGGGCGCTTCCTGGCGGCCCCTGAGGAGAGACTTCACTTCGGGGATTGGGGAGGAGATTGGAAGCGAGCCTGTCAGGAGACACCGAGTTGTTCGACAGAGAGGACCAACAGTGGGGGAGGGCGGCGCAGTGCTAGGAGCTGGAGGAGAGGAGCGTTTAGCGGAGGACGACTGAATGCCAAGTGACCCGCACTCCGCTTTTGAAAAAAAAAAAAAAAAAAAATACACCGTTCCACGGTGGAGCTCCGCTAGCAGCTCGCGGCGATCGAAGAGCGGCGCTGGCCAGCTCGCAGCTCACCAGGCTGCATCCCCTTGGTTCAGTGAGGGCGCTTTGATTTCGCTTCCCTGCACATCGGTCCGTTTGAAAGGGATATAGCGGCTTGCTTTGAAAGAAATTTGACAGTTCTTTCTGTGTTGAGCTGCTAGGCTTTCGAGGTGAAAAAAAAAAAAATATTCACTTTGTTTTTTCCTATTCTTTCCATCTTTCTCAAGTACAGCTATCGGGTACACTTGAGATGTATTTTTACGCAGGACCCACAATTTTCTTTGAAAAGCAAAACAAAAACAAAGCAAGAAAGTGCTTAAACACTGGTGCACTCAGCGACCTGTCTTGTGATCTGAAGGTTGTGTAAGACATGTGTATGTCCTTCTTTCTTTTCCCCAGTGCTATTCAAGTTTTGACCTTCAATGGTCGGGGACAAACCTACGACATTCGGGATTGTGAAATCTTCTTGTGACGTGGTTGAAATGTTTAAAGCGGGCTTTTTTAGTGTTGTATGTGGAAAGTGTTGAGTGGCACGTCGTCCGCCTGGTCTCAGGGGGGCAGTGTTTCTTTGATCTAGAACCTTTAACGCCGGCCTGTTTCTAGAGGCATCGATTGATAGAAGCGCTCCGGTGTTCTGCCTTCGGTGCCACAGTCGCCACAAGCGCAGTCGCGAACAGTCAGCATTATCAGGCGTTGCAAAATTTGCAAAGTCATAGAAGCCTTTGTACTTATTGTTATGTTCATGGTATTTGTATTACTTACAACCATACAAACAAAACAGGCAGCTCATCCAGAACATACGAGCGTTTATGTACCAGTTGTGACGCCTGCGGTTAAGAGGATGTTTCACATTTCCTGCCAATGCCGTGCGGCGTGACTGTCACTGTCAGGACTAATCTTGTGCACATCATCATCATCATCAGCCTATTTTTACGTCCACTGCAGGACGAAAACCTGTACACATATACTCGTACATAAATACCGAAGACATTTGACGGGCGGAAGGCCACCAAAGTAGCGTTATGATAAAGGCGGCACGCATAATGCGGAAGATGTGGCTTCAACTCCTGCTTGCGGCACTATATCTTTTCATTTCATTTCCCTTCTCCTTATTAATTCTGCATTTCGATTAAGCATAACGATTATTTACTCTAGGCTTTCTCTGTCGTTGTTTTCTCCTTGTGGTTGTAACTAACAAGCAATCAGGCCTCTCGGATCCCATTATCCCTCTCGACATTTGTATACTACAGGACCAATGTTACAAGCTCCAGTTGGTACAAAACTCTCCACGTCCATCGTTTCCAGATCGTAGTAACTTTTTGTGTTTCGTCGCTGACACACTAAGGTGGTCCCATTTTCTTTACACTTCGCTGTCCGCGACCGGACCTTCTGGCAGCTCCGTTTCCCATGCCTGCCGGCTGATTACGCGATGCATATCCCGCTCACGCTCCCGTCCATGAAAGCTGAGGTGACACTTTCGGGGCCTCTGCTAATGAGCGGTAATCCGCGCGTCACGAGACGGCTCGCACATACTCCGGAGGAAAAGCAGGGTGGAAGAGAAGGCCGGTGAGGGGGGAGGTTACAGGCGGTGTGAATGGAGAACCGATGTCCGGCAGTTAAGCTCCCAGCACGACGCGCTCGTATAAAGACAGGAAACGCAGCGCACGTTGCTGCAAAGACGCCACCGTGGCACGCGAATGGGGATGCAGGGAGGGAGGGACCTCCGGGGAGCCGCAGGCGACGGAGTTCGAAGAGCAGCGCTCTCCCATAAAAGATGGACGAGCTCGACGCTCGCGCGTGCGCGACTATAGGAGGAATCGCCTCGACCTCAGGTTTTCCCGTCACGTCGCGAGCTCGGAGCTTGCGCCACTTCGGGAACAAGCGACCGCGTGCTGGCTTCTTTTGTTTCCCTCACACTCCTTCGTTGCCTTTCGTTTTGCCGTTTCTTCCTTCCATCGTGAGGGTGTGCAGCTTTAGCGAAGTGCGGTTCACTCCTAGTCTGTGAATTGTTTATTTTTTATTGTTTTTACTCTCTCTCTCCTCCATCGCTTCCAAAAGCCCTCTCCAAACCGCACACCGACAAGTTTTGTTTATTTGTTCCGCACTTTTGCGGCCCTTCTTTGCTGGGAGTGAGCGGCGAGGGAGGCATGTTCGTTGGAGGAGGGCAACGGACAAAGAGCTTGCTCAGTTTTTCGCGGGGCTGCTTTCCTTCTCCCCGCGCAGCTTAGTTTTGCTGTTGACGTGAAGGCTGATGTGCGTTACGAGTTCAACTCGGCACATGCTGTTGCGGAGGCGCCACTTTACATCTTTCTTTTCTTTCTTTCTTTCTTTCTTTATTCTAATCTAAGTTGCTTATCCTTAGGATTTGGTTGACTCGCGCTCTGCATGTTTTATGGGGTTCCTCCTCGTTGCTTGGGACGAGAAACTTATGGAGCGGAGTGGGGAGCGGTGTCCGTGTCAGCGGACGGGATTTAATACAGAGGGCTCGGTAAGTTTTCCTAGGCATGAGCATAGGAATGAATGCAGAGTCGTTTGCTTTGACAGCATTGTGGAATAAAGCCGCATGGCATTGGCTTTGGGATGCTGTTTTGCAAGGAAATAGGGTTAAGGATTTACCGCTGTTTCGCCTAAGAGCGAAGGCTAACTTTCCAGGGATGCCACCGCGGAATTTTGCTTCCTGTTTCAGTAGGGTGGCAGAATTGATGTTCGAACCGCACTGCTCTGTTTCGGTTCATGATGTCGGCTTACTGATAAAGATAGTCACAGATTATTAAAGGGTAGCCGTGGAAGAGTGACATGGAGATAATTGATCATTCAATTGATAGATTGATTGGTGATTTATGGATTCTTTGACTTAACGACGTAAAGCAACAACTGGGACCTTGAGAGATGCCGTATTGGAGGGCTCCGGAATAATTTTGACCAGCTGGTGTTCTTTAACGTGCACTTAAATTCGATGGGCCGGCAGGCCTACTTGTGACACTCGCGACTGTGAAGAAACAGTCGCCCATATTATTTACATCTGGCCACATTATAGTACGAAGAGGCAGGTGTTATGCATCGCGTTAGAGGGACTGTACAGCCGGTCATCGTCGGAGGAAATGATACGTGGACAATGGTCCCAAAGGATGCGTCCGCTAAAGGCAGTCACAGCGCTAGTTCGAAGACCAGCTTCCTGTTGGTCTACGGGCCTGCTAGAATTGGCTCTGATAGTGACGTCTATTGCTTCAAATTTTATTTTTACGCCTATTTCCGTTTCGGTCGTTCGCACGTCCTCGATGCTTCCCCGGTAATGTATAGACGCATATTATCCACGCGACGAACGGTTCCGCGGGCGTCTGTTCCTGCAGACAATAATCCCGCAGCCCGTCCGGCTGCGAAGAGCATGCATGCGAAGGGCGAGGCAGGGAGACAGCAGAGCCGGAAAAATATTACCACTCTCGCTCTCTGCAAATGCCGGTGGCAGACTGGTTTATTGGTGTTGAGGTCGCGAGGAAACGATGGTTGGCCGCGATGGCTGTTGTTCTGTCCATATTGGACGACGACGAGTATTTGTCTCCTCGAAAATGGTCTTGTTGGCAAAGGGACAGCACTGGTTAGCAGACCCACGAAGAATCTTTCGCGAAATCGGTGGCGTTCGACCACCAAAATTCGGATGTGAGGAACAGCCCGGCCTATTCCGTCCGCGTCCGTCGCGGACGCGGACACGGGCGCTTTATGCAGGAATCCGTAACGTGCACTCACGTGATGCGCCGTTCAGCACGGAAAATGTGGATTTCCTTGTGTGGATGCACTGTGGGCTGGTAAAAGGGAGGAGCGCGTGATACCTTGCATAAAGTGAACACTACGCTCGCTACTCTTTGCAGCACTATACGAACGCTAATCACACTGAGCCCAGTTTTGGGAATTGCAGCAGCGCCCGCATCGCTTTCTGCGCTGGAGAAATGTGCGGCTGTGGTTCAGACGTCATTGTTTCAAGAAATAACCCGTAAACACCGCCCGCCGCAGTGCTAAGTGATTTAGTGTATACCTGGTCCTGAACAATTGTACGCTCTCCCGCTCGGGCTTTCATTGCCGTTATTGATACATTCGGTTTTTATATGATAAACCTCCTTTATGGTAATGATAAACGATTATTCTCCAGAGGCTTCTTTTTTCGATGCCTTGTGTAACGAAAATATTTTTTCCCCCTTTCCATCGCCGTTCTGGCGACACCATTTGGACCGATTCGAAGAAAGCTGTATTAATTCCATTCGCATTCTTTCAAGGTAGCGGGGATGCGTTCACGTTCTTTACCAAATTTTTGTTTTATTTTTTCTTTCCATCGCAAGAGGAAGACCGCGATAGTGCGGCGTATTCGCCGCGGAATGTTTAATTTCAGGTGAAATTGCGCTTTATTCTTGTTTTGCTTTTGCCGATCGGAGACTGTACAGTTTCCTCTGAGCTTCCCTTCTTTCTTTTTTTATTTATTCCGTTACAAGCGACGTGCCCGTGCTGTGGAATCTCGCGCCGTCGCGTTATGGCGGCCATTCATTTCTCAAAGTAACACACGTCGTCTTAACGCGCGATTAAGTCTTCGGCGCGTCGCGCGCCGCAAAAATGTGGTCCGCGGAAATGAAGAAAGATTACTGCCCACACGGCGGCCGACGATAATTCGTATTAATGTCGCCCCGCGGCACGTACAGGGAGGCCTGTCTCCTTTCTCCGGGCGTAAGGGCGCAGCCGCGCGCTCCCTGGGCCTTCTTTTTTTTCGGTCGTTGCTTCGAGCTTTTTATTCGCGCGAGTTTCGGCTGCGCGAATAATTGTCTCCCTTCTAACTCACTGGGACCTTTAACGTGTCCCCGAGACACACCTCTTTACTCGCCGCGGTAGTCCAGCGGCTATGGCGTCGCGCTGCCGAGCTGGAGGTCTCGGGTTCGTTACCCGGCCTCGGCGGCCGCATTCTGAACGGAGCAGAGTGCACGAACGCTGGTGTACCGTATACATTGGGTGAACGTTACGGAAACCCCTTAGCGTTCTGGAAGGAAGCCGCATAATAAGATCGTGGTTCTGGCACGTAGAACCTCAGATGTTATTATGTTTCTAGACACCTCTCTCTGTCCGGTCTCTGTTTTCACACTTCGTACGTGCGAGTATTCGAAACTTTCGAATAACGAATCGAAAGTTGCCCTATGTGGATCTTCGAATCGGATAGTCGCGGTTCGCAAATACGAATAGTTATCGAATATTCGAAATTGCCAACTGTGCGCGGTGAAGCAATAAATTGGAGTAAATGTGCGACAAATTTAATCCGGGCGACCGTGTAGTAGACACAGAACACGACAGGTGGCGTGGTCGACAAGTTGCGTAGTCGGAAGTCGGGAGTTTTCCGACTAAACCGCCATCGTGCGCGCTGACCGATGAGTTTTGAGTGTGCGAATAAGCTGCTTATTGGCTGCAAGTGCTCCATTCGCGCGTTTAATTAAATTCTATCTAATGGCAGCACCTTGCTAACGTTGTGAATATATATATATATATGGGCGGGGAGGTCGGTACTGGTAAAGACGGCTGCTCATTATTCGAAAAATATTCGAATAGGAAATACTCAATTGGATTCGTTTTTGACACATGTTCGATTCGTGTTCGATTCAGTCTGCAAAATTACTGAGCGTACCTCCGCGATCTTCTTTTGTCGCTTTTTTGAGTGCGTGTGTGCGCGCGCTCGCGTGCCCAATTGAGTTGCGTCACTTATTATTATAGCAACTTTTGGCTGTCTTCTTAGTGCTTTAGAATGGTGGACGTTCACAAACGCGTCGCTGTATTTAAAAAATTAATGTTTGAGTATATATATATATATATATATATATATATATATATATATATATATATATATATTATTTACAGAGTGAAAGTGAGGCGCAATGCGCAGTCTGGTTACAAATGATTAGATTGTGGGGTAAACAGCGTCTCTTCTCAACAGCAGTTTCGCGAGTAGGCATCTTGAATGCTTGTAAACAAAAACACTTTTGTTGTCACTAACACGCACATGCATTGCATGGATGGGAAGAGTCATGTGTAGTTGTTTGAGCTGACTTAAGCCTGATCATTTAGTAGCCTGAATTATATGGGGACACTTTTCTTTTCTTTTCTTTTTTTTTTTTTCAGCCTTCAGGAGCTTACGACGGCTAGGTTGAGTTCGGGCAAATGCCGGAACCTTACATGTCCGTAGTGCTAGGCAGTAGTAGGCACCCATTTGCGTGACTTTCTAATTTCATGCAGCGCAGAGTCACAACGGCACGGACGTATCGAAGGAGCATGAGACAACACAGAGCGCCACTTTCAGCAACAACCCGACCAGGTATTTGGAAGTAGCGCTCTGTGTTTTCACGTGTGATATCTATGTCCGTGTCTCGTTGTGCCTGCGTTGCAACAATATAGAACATTAAATACCAACGGGCCCATATGGTCACTCTCGATCATCGACGCCTGTGGGACGTTCCGGTATGGATGGCGCCATGAAGTGGATTCTTATTCGCAGAACATCGGAGGGCAGCCCCTGACCGTAATGATGCTGATTGTATGACCATCGACACCCCTGTTATCAAGAAGTGGTGGTCTGCCCGCAACAAGCGCTCTTATGCCAAATAAGTTTTGCGAAATCGGGTGCTGCTTCGGCAGGACGGCTCTTGTATTTCGCTTACGCGAACACAATCCAACTGCAATCGTTCACTTTTCAGGCGCCGGCGAAAACTTTCGTCGATCGAAAATTGCGCCCTAGAAAGCTGCGAACACACCGTTCGTTCCGCGAGAAAAAAAAAAAAAAAAAAAGAGTTCCAAGCGCCAAGATTGGGGTCGAAAAAGACGGAAGAATCACACCCATACACGTGCGAAACAGAAATGTGGAGGTAACGTACACTTTGCTAAGCGAGCAGAGGCTGTCGTACGCATTTGTAAAAGGTATCGGATTAGAACGCGCAAAAAAAAAAAAAAAAAAAAAAAGTGCTCATGAAGATTAATGTGCCTGCCGACACCTATGCGTAGGGAATCCTTCCGAACCCCCGCCCCGCCCCGCCCCTCCTCCTTCTTTTTGAAGCAGCTCCCTGTTCAGAATCGCTGGGCTAGGCTGCGGGCTCTGCATATCTCCCGCCGTCCGCTGCCTCGCATATTTTATTCCCTTTCGCCCGAGGGGTAATATTACGCAAGTCTAGTTGGAAGTACAGGCCCGTGGCGTACGCCTTACGTGGGTCTGCTTCTTCTCCTTTCCCCGCCTGATGCCTCCTTCCGCATACACGCAATTTTCATTTTCCTTTATCTCCCTGTTTCCTTCTCCCCAAAATTCAATTCGCGTCTTGTTAAGCCCGTCTTTTGTTCTAGGAGGTTTCCACTGTTTTGTCTTTGCTTCGACTTGGCGGGGTCCGTGAATGAAAGTCGAGCGATAGCAGGTTGCTCTAGCATCTAAGCCTCTGGCTGTGTAGGAATAGCGGTCAAAGGCGCAGGGTTTTTTTTTTTTCCTCATTATACTCCTTCCTCTTGTAGCATACGTAGCACCTGCGGCACTTGTCGTTCTCTGGCGTCCTCGGTTTCCAGTTTTCTTTCTTTCTTTCTTTCTTTCTTTCTTTCTTTCTTTCTTTCTTCTTTCTTTCTTTCTTTCTTTCTTTCTTTCTTTCTTTTTCCCGAACTTATTAAGGCGGCGCTTTCCTTCTTTGCGGTGAGCACACTTCGTCGCATCGGCGTTGTCTCCCGTCTTCTATCTTTACGCTCGCTCTTTTTTTTTTCTCTCTCTCTCTCTCCGTCACTCGACAAGCGGAGCTATTGTCCTTGTCGATTTCAAGGCTCACCGTTGGAACCCTTCTTTCCGCTTCTTTTCTCTCATTGTTCCATCCTATCTTCTCCAAGCTATCCTTTTGTCTCTCGTGGAAGGGCGTGAAGCATTTCAAGCGTGAGCGTGGTTTCTGCCGTCGTTTGGGCGACCCGGTGTCTGCATGCCCGCGTGCTTGCGTGTTTCCCGGCGTCCCTTAAGAAACCAGTGCCGCGGGTGAGCTTCTGCTTCGGTTCTTCCTCGTGATTTCTTTTCTTTGCCTCCTTTCCGTTCGATTTCCCCGCCCGCCGCTATTTGTCGCTTTCGTTCGGCACACGTTGCGCGCGCGCGCCGCGCTTTGTTTCAGATTGGCAGCGCGGCTTCGAGTGAAAGAGAAAATCGAGGGGCACCTTCTCCATCTCGTCTTTCCAGGGGAGTCGTCGTCTTCGTGGTCGTTTTATTATTCGGGACTCTGCGGCGCGAATCGAGCCATCCTTCCGCCATCTGTTTCTTCCCCTTCATTTTGCGCGCGCGCGAAGAGGAGGTGAGCGAGGCGGACGGCGGGAGCCGCTCGTGCGTGCCAGACCCGGGGCAGCGGTTCCGACTTCCTTATTCTTCGGCGATGAGTGGAAACGCAGGGAAGAAGCGAGAAGTTCGTGACTGCTGCGTTTTTCTCATTGATAAATGCGCGCGCATATATCTGGCTCGGCGAAAGATAAGCCGCCGGCGGAGGGCTGGGGAACGGCGGCGCTCACTTAATACGCGGCGCCGAACGAACGAAGGAAGTTGTAAGAGCGGGGTTGGTATAAGGAAACGGGGCGGAGGTTCGGGAAAAAGAGAGGCAAGTCTCGGGAAGTGGGAAATAAATTGAAGCGCGGGAGCAAAATATTTGTAAGCGCGCGCGGGGCCGGGACGCCGCAGAGGAAGCAGTTCGTCGCTAGCGCCTTATTAGCATGTGAATGCGGTCCTGTTGGAATAGCTGAGGCGGTTTTTCGTCGTTATTTCTTTTCGTTATTTTCTTTCTGTCTTTCTCTCTCTCTCTCTCCTTTCGAGTCCCGCTCTTGACTCTTCGTTTGAGAGGAGAAGGGATTGGGGAACGGGGGAAAAGTGTTTGCGCGAGCAAAATTGTTTTCGACCGGAGGAATCTTCTTTGTGCGTGCGGTGACACTTTCGATTTATAGTGCGTCCCACTTCGGCGACGCGTAACTTTTGCGCCGTGTTTAGAACTGCATGGTTGACGTGCGCAGGTTTCTTTCGCGCGAAATCTCCTTTCCGGGCTTGTGCTATCGCGCTTCACCGAACACTGGAGTGCCGCGCGCCACGTAAAATAAGTCGTCGGGTGAACCTTACAGCATTAGAGTGTCTGCGTAGTCGAAAAACTAGAAGCACGTAGTATGCAGCACCCGGCGAGCTGTCGGGCCTGCTGGCGTGGTTTTTTTTTTTCTTTTTTTTATGCGTAAGATGTAATTTCTTTTGCCCTAACGTGATTTGCTGACAACGCACTTACTGCGACGACATCGCGTTGTCTGCAATCCAGAAGTGTCTCAAGTCTTGCGTTTGTGTTATTTAGTTTCTATTGACGTTTGTGACCATTGTTTTAAACAACCTTGCACGAGCTTCCTCTCTTGTATATATATATATATATATATATATATATATGATATATATATGCGTGTACTAGTTATGATTATAATTGGCTAATATTAAAATAATAAGAATAATAAATTGCACCAGCTACCACTTTTGTCTATGTATCTATCTGCGCGTAGCTGCCTCGCTGGAAAAATGCAACGAACTTCTGCCAGGTGAGAGAGCGCAAAAGGAGAATACTGCTAATGCGGTTCATAAGTCACCCACTGTTGTTGCCAGCCGGCATCATTCGTTGCGTCATTCACTCCTCCAACGTGTTAGTCGCGAAAAGCCGATAAAACACGAAGACAATAAAAATGACAGCAGTAGCGCTAGGGTACGTGCCCGCCACTTGTTTCATTTGGACCCGTATTCACAAAAGAAGTCATTACGCTGAACTCTTCGCGAGAGCAGGTATATGTCAGCCGATCGTCATGTTGGACATACTATAACCGCAGGAGCTCAGCCAACGGTACGTAACACTTATTATTGTTATAATAATAACTCGACAAAACTTTCGTCACCTTGTTTCTCTTTCTTTTAATGAAATGGTTTGTTATGTGGTATATGATTTGAACAAACGGTCCAAGCTTTCATTCTCTGTATTTGGGCACCGTGCTTGTCTTTCTTTCCGTGCGTCCTCGTCTTCTGCGCTATGCTCGCTTTTTCCACGATATACGTAGGCGTCGCATTTCGATCATGCCGAGCCAGTTCATTTCGCGATGTCGGCATTCCTTCTATCGTGGCAGCCATCGAGGGGTGGGATAGCTCGTCGGTGCAGTGTGTTTGCGCACGTCGTCAGCGACGACCCGATTCGGATCGTTGCTGTCCACGAAGTCTCGCGCTGCTCTTCCTGTGGGACCCGGCTAGGAGAGGACCGAGGAAGAAAATAAGGAGCTGCGGCGAGAACCCGACCGCGACGCGCCCCCTTTTTTTTGTCTCGCGAGGCGTTAAATTGGCTCGCCGAACGTTTCTTCTTCCTCTGGCCCGCATGCTGCCGGGTCGGGATTTTCCCCCCTTCCCTCAATGCGCGCCTGTATATATATCCCTCAAACTCCCGTCGCCGTCGATGCCACGGCTTCCAGCGTGTAACGTCCGTGGCCTCCCAGCCAGCCCTGCGGGGTGTTGTCCTTCTGCGATTGGCTTCGGGCCCGGCGGCGCGGCATCCGTGCGTTGTCGCCGTTCGTCCAGCGCGACGAACTCTGGCGATCGTCGCCTATTGTCTCTCTCTCTCTTGTTCCCGTCCCAGGTTTCCTCTGTCATTCTGCGCTGCTCATTGCGCTGGTTGTTTCTCTTGTCGCAAAGCGTCCCGCGAAGGATGTGTTTATCTCCGAGACCCGTTGGCTGACTTCGATTTATTGGGTCGGGCGCGCGAGGGAAAGAAGAAGCATCCTGCCTGCAGGAAGGGCGTCGTTTGCGACACGCCGAGGCTGTAGGAAATCGCCGGCGGGAGGAAGGCGGGAGAACAGGTGGAGGGGGGGCGTCTCGGTCGCGGGGAAAATGGTCTCTGGAAGGGAGGCGCGGTTTCGCCTAATGGCTTCCATCCTTCGCTCGGCTCTCGGGCTTCGTCTTTCGCAAGCTGCTTGCTCCCTTCTCGCTTTTCGGTAGAGCGCTACCGCCGCCACCGCCGCATTTTCGTTAATTTGGCCACACATTGTGTTCCCTCCGTTTGATCGCGCTGTTGCTCTCCGCCGCGCCGGTTCTTTTGTCTTCTTCGCCCGCCCGCCTCTTTTACTCAGTTCTTGGTTTGCAGCTTCGTCCGGTGGTTTCCTGTGTCTTGGCTTCGAGCCCTCCTCCCTTTCTGGGCGGGCCATCGATTAGCGAAGACTTGCGTTTTGTTTTTTCTTTAATATTTTTTCTTTGTCCCGGCAACCACCGCGCGCCCATTTCTTCGCGTGTCTGAGGTGCCCCTCGCGTGTGTGTGTGGAACCCCCGGTTCTCCCACTCCTTTAATTTGTGCCGTTCCGATGCCGGTGTTTCCGCCCGGGGCTTCCGCTGTATAACGTGGATGAACGGCGGGTGCGTGCTCCTGATGCGGAACTGTTGGTGCGTTCCTAATCGATAACTAACCGGTTCATTAAAGGGTCGGACTGAAGTAAGCGTTCGAGAAGGCCACGCTTTTTTTTCTTCGTTTTTTGCGTGTTCGTCTACACAATTTGCCGAAGCTCCGTCTTGCGAAGTTTTGTGGCCGCCGCGGTTTCTCCGCTTGTGTGCATTTTGTTCATGCGCGCACAAGATTAGTCGATGGTGCTTTTACGTGTTCTGTGTATTAAATGAACGGGAAATTACCTCGATAATCTGTTCAGAAACTTTCTACTTGGGGATACGGGTTCTAAAAAATATAAATATATTTTACTGTTGCTAGGTACGCTTGATTTCGCTGCTTGTATCTTGAGTCCAAAACCTACTGAGCAGCTTTCCCTCTTTCACTCTTCCAAGAGCGTCGAAAAGAAATGGCAGATCAGCGTAAGTAAGCACTGCGTCCTTGTGTGATAGTGGCTACAAAACCTGCCAGAAGCCATACGCAAGCGTTACGTTGTCACTCAACGCTGTGCAGCTGAACAAAATGCTGCAACTGCAGCAGTATTGCAGCAGTATTCAACTCTTCCGACATCGCACCGTATTCGGTGGTCGTCACCGTTTGCCGTAGGTTGAACAGAAAGCGAGATTAGCAAAACTCGAGCTCGTCTCTGCGTTGCGTTTTAAGCGTTACAGGCAGGTCTGGTGAAGTGTGCGTGACAGAACATCGGTTGGAATCACCTTGCTATGGGCTTGTAAAAAGAGTTGGTTGAAGTTTAACTTGTAAACACAGTTATCATGAGCGAAAGGTCTATTTGGCTTTGTTTTGCAAAGTCTATGCACACAAAGTTTCATTAATGCACGCTTCCGCGCTTGATAAGCTTCTCTATAACGTGCTAATCTGGACTTCCTTTGCTCCAGTGTTTCAGCTGCCAACTTTCCCTTTGCTTGAGATTTCGCAGCCTGCCGTCTAGTTCTGTCTACTGGATGATTGGATTCAGCCTGTCGCTTGTGCTGAAACGCACGCACAGACGGTCCAGCCGGCGTGCTATCCATGGCGAGACTGAGCGACCAAGCGCCGGCGAAGCAGCCTTTAAACCCTCACCTAGTCACGTGTTACCGCAGCGGCGGGGATCCGAGCGAGCGCAGCTGCGACGCCTCACCACAGCGGATCACGTGGTGTGACGTCACTCCTGCCATATTTGCACTCCGGCGGCTCGCTCTTCAATGACCTTACGAGACATGGCGTAGTAAAGCTTTCGCTCTGAAAAATTTGAACACTGCTTCACTGAGGTTTGCGGGTGCACAAAAAACCTGATATGGCCAAAATTAAGCCTAAGTTTTTAACTAAGCCGTCTCGATGGTTGCTTTGGATTAACCAACTGAGTAAATCAGTCAGCGATTTGCACAAACGGACTTTAGATGCACCGAGACGGCTACTGATGATGATTATTATGAAGGAATTCACTCCTTGCTGTCAATAATAAGCGCATCAGAACACCACCCTGCGATCATGTGCTAATCTCTTGTTGCACATCTCCGTGGTTCTTCTCTACTTATGAGCCACCATTCTCGCAAACGTCGCTTGCTTGCGTAATTTGTTAACGCCATATACTGACATTCTGAAGTCGGTTGCGATTAATGCTCATGAAGATATTTTTTACAGCGTAAGCTGTTATGGGCTTATTCCAATAGCCGTTTCGGGTCGTGATGATGCCGCCGGCAGCGGCGTCCGCCGCGTAACCGATATCGCCGGAAACGCGAAAAAAGTACCCGATTCCCGCCGGGATCGAACCCGCGCCGCTGCGTGAGAGCCAGATACTCTACTACTGAGCCAAGCAAGCTCTTGATATCGAGCCGCGGAAACTACCCTATAAGGCGAGCGCGCAGGGGGAGACGACTCGTGCCTCCGCCAGTATCGTGGTGCCATCTAGGTAAGGTACCTGCAAACGCAGCGTCCGCAGGCGCAGACGACGATATGGGATTCAGACGAGGTGCGCTATCAACGCGCTCCCGAGCTGCCAAGCCTCCGCCAGTATGGTGGCGCCATCTAGTTAAGGTGCCTGCAAACATGACTGTTGCAATTGCGATTGTAAGACTATATCGGGCTCAGCAGACTGCTGTGCAGAGAGCATTACAAGCTGCAGCTCGCCGTCGACGCCGGGCGGACAGTTCAGATCGTTCTCGTCAGAACGAGGCGAACAGACTGCCGCGAAGACCCTGTTATGCATGGTGCCCAAATTGGAGCTACTCTTGCGCCGCTCCACCAGCTTACGCTATGACTGTTCTGCGTGTGCCGCGCAGGCCTGTGGCCTTTTTTTTTTTTCTAGAGCGCAGCTCGTACGCGCCCGTTCCTGCTGCGCGAGCGTCGGCGTCGTCCCTCGTCACCGAGCAAACGAGCACAGTGAAGGTTGAAAGAACGAACGCGGATGAAAGACTGCGATAGCCAAGAGCGCTAAGAGGAAAGCGGAGGAGGAGGATATGGCGAAAGCGTGAGATGAAAAGCCTAGTGCCGCGCGAAACTTGCTCTGCGGCGACGATTGCTACGAGATGACGTTAGAGTAGCGCGCGTCGTCGTTCACCGATGATAACACCGATGCCATATGTAGAAACAAAGCGCCGTGTGAGCGAAGGTCTGTCTGTGGTGGCTGCTGTGAATCGCGCCCACGCGTCTCCCACGCGCTACCTCTCGCGACCTCCCGATTAGCGAGACAGTCGCGCCACACTATGCTCCGTTTGCAACTTGCCGCACGAGACAGATTGTCCACGCCTGCGAATACATCAAGAAATGAAAACACGTATACAGCTGTGCTCAAATTTCGCGTTAGAGAGTATCGTAATCGTCGGTGAATGTTTTTCTTAGCCCTAATTGTGAATGATTATGGTACATACTCGATTACTTGATTAACCTACTTGATTGGGATAGCTTGTATACTTGATGACATCGGCCTGAAATCTCTTACACCCTGCAGGAATGTAGCAACGGAAAAAAAAAAAAAACATTTCGAACAGCTACCCTTTTCTCTGCCTGCAACTTCTGAGCGTACCCGCTGCTCAGAGTTCTGCTCGCTTTAGAGTCCACATCGACAACTTCCGTGTACTGCAACTCCGGATCCAAATTGAAACTACTTTCTTTCGTGTTTATTCCTTCCCGTCGTCCTTTCTGTTTTTGTTTCATTTCCTTCTTCGTACGCGACATACTTTGGCAGCCGGTTTGCGAAAATTTCCTTTCAGAGCTCGTCACGGCAGCGCGCATCCCTCGCCGGAATGGAAGAAGTCCCGTCTGGCACATTTCCATCTGAACGCGCTATTGAACGTTTGTGGACGCCCATCCGCCTGCGTCTCGTCTTTCTTTTGCTTTATTGACTGACTGGACTCAGCGCGCGACTTCTCCGTGCTCTCTTCAACAGCTGTGCTTTGCCCCGCTTTGAGCTCTGCGTGCGTAGCGACGAGTTCGCCTTTTCTTTTTTCTTTTATAGCTTGCTTTAAAAAAAAAATATAGGAAGATAGGCGTCCGGTTTTGCAACGCTGTCGTTTTTGAACCCCGCAGAGAGCCCGCGCTCGCGCGCTGCGCTCCCTTATTCAGGGGCGCCCATGCGCGTCCTAGGGTGGCGTCCCTTTTGGCCTGGGCCCTTCCTTCGTCCTTGTGTGACGCTGAAACTTGCCGTCCTTTTGCTGCCGGAAAGGCGCGTTTTTTGAAGTGGGTGGCTGGCTGCGTCCCTTCTCGGCGCGGTCGGTTGCCCGATTTGATTACCCTTTCGGAGAAGCTTTATTTTTCGCGAACGGGATAAAAATATCGGCGCGGCGAGCTGGTTCGCCCGGCCCTTTTGCCGCCTCCTTCTCTCCTTGCCAGCGACTCCTACGTGTGCCTTCTTTTACTTCCCTTTCACTGTGTACCTCTCGCGCTTTCTGTTGTGGCATCGTAGTATTGCTTGCTCTCAGGAAAAAAAAAAAAAGAATAGAAAACAGTACACGACGTCGGTTCCTGTTGATTATTTCTTTTCTTTTTGTATTCGAAATGCTGCGCGTGCGCGCTTTCGTTGTGTTAGTTTTTTCAAGTCTAACGCGCTTCCTCGTTCGGTGATACTACTTCTGGAGACCCGTTCTCGTCGCTCTTTTTTTTTTCCCATCTTTATTTTTTTGGTGCGCGCTTTCGTTGTGTTAGTTTTTTCAAGTCTAACGCGCTTCCTCGTTCGGTGATACTACTTCTGGAGACCCGTTCTCGTCGCTCTTTTTTTTTTTCTTTTTTTTTTTTTTTTTTTTTTTTTTTTTTTTTTTTTTACTGTCGTGCCCTCAATTGTGCCAGCTGTTAAAGTTTTTTTATGGTTGTTGTAACAGCCGTGGAGGCAATCTCAGACATGTTCTAAGTCCTTTTCGTTGTTCTCTGTCTGCTTTTGTTAAATTTTCCAACGCGGAGTCTATGATCAAAAAGGCACAAAACAAGGATGGTGACTGTATCGCATTCGTAGTCTCCCCCCCCCCCCCCCCCCCCCCCCCCCTCCGCTTATTATTTTTTTTCGTGATCTTTCTAGTCATTGTTCTTTTCGTTGTTGCAATGCGGCGGGCAGTCGGTTATTTTAGGTTCTAGGGCGTTGCAGGCGGCGACGGCAAATGGGCGTGCCGCCTCGCCTCGGCCTCGCGTCGTTCTGCGACCCGTATCCTCTGGAAGTGGCGTTGGCAGCTCGCGTAAGAAAATTACCTTGTTTCTTCGCCGCTCGGCCGACGCGCGCGCCGTTTTCTCCCAGAGAGTGTGTGTGTGTTGGCCCGTGCGTGTTTCGAGTGCCTCCTTTGGTGGTATTTTCTTTCGGCTCTTTTATCCGCGGCACTTGCCGCGCGTTTGCCTAAGCATGTTTTCGTGTTCCATGCACCTCTTGGAATTGCCTGAGATGGCGGGGCCCCCTTTTAGCGAAAGGCACGTCTCTGCTGTAAACGCGCCGTTTGTTGTCCTAAGTAGTCTTTAATGTCGCGTCGTGTCTTGCCCGGCTTACGGTCCTTCACTTTCTTTCTTTCTTTCTTTCTTTCTTTCTTTCTTTCTTTCTTTCTTTCTTTCTTTCTTTCTTTCTTTCTTTCTTTCTTTCTTTCTTTCTTTCTTGTTCTAAATAATTTGTTTGCCTTCTCCCTGTCTTCTGTGCAATGGAAGGCTCATAATGCGCGTTAGAACATGCGAGGACCTTCGCGTCTCTGAGGTCGAGCTGGCTATTACGGATGGGAACAACGGGCCTACTGCTTCTCAAGTTCGACGAAACGTCAAGACCATGTGTTGCTCGAGCGTCAAAGGAGCTTGCATGTTATCTTAGAATTCGAGTTTTATAGTTGTTTACAGGCTCGGGGGTGAGTGACAGCAACGCATGTCGCTTTGTCTGTTAGCTTTCTCTCATTACACGGATGCTCTGCGCAGTGCACCCTTTACAGGCGGCAGTTTTTTTTTTTTTTTTTTTTTTTTTTTTTTTAAGAACTGGTAAATGCGCGATGTTCAGGGAACTGGTATTTGCGCTTGCCGCAAGTGTCGGGAAACATTTAGTTCAGCACTTGTAGTGTCAGTTCGTTATTGCGCGCGCTTGCGCGCGCGTATGCGTGCCTAAGCACTCGCGTTTCTGCGGCTTGGCGATCAGAAGCGTGGCAGCAAACATCTTGGAAAGACCGCGACGGCATTCAGAACAACTATGTAAAGCTTATGCTAGCATCAACGCAAATACTGTCACTTAGTTATTACGTGAAATGCTTCTTTCTGCAACCTTCGCACTGTTAAATAGCTTCAGTGAATCATCCCGTCCGCTTCTTCCCATAAACTAGCGAAGTCGCGGCCGCAAACGATCGTCGTTTTATTGTCGCTTAGTATTTTTGTTTTTTCGTATTCGAGCGTGCTTTCTATTTTCTTTGTGACGAGTCTTTCTTTGCGTGCGTTCCTTTGGAAGTAAAGGGCTGCTGGGGGGGGGGGGGGGGGCTGTAGAAGAAGAGGCCGTTTATTATGCGAACTGGGTGCTCGAAAAAGCACGCTACCGAGTGGTTAACGTAAACTGAGCGTGTTTCTAAGAAACAGCGCTCTTCGAATGCTTCCCTCTTTCCCTTACTGTAGCAGCTTGCTGGATTGGTGTTTTGAGTTTATGGGCGCCTCGATCATTGTGAAAACGTACCGAGGCACAGTAACTTCCCTCAAGAGGCGCAATAAGGGAAATAACCGGGAAGAAAATGTTTGCAATTCACTTGATTCCTGAGCACATTATACAGCTGCGCTTGAGTTCTCTCTCTCTCTCTCTCTCTCTCGCTATCTGTTTATTTCTACGTTTTTGTTGTCTTTCTGTAACGTCTGCAGCATCTTGTGCCCATGAAATTACATCTAGTTCGAGTTTTTGCAATCTCGTACATTTCCACTTGCTTACGTTTAGCGCCGTTATTGTTCGAAACTGAGCGAATGGTGGCTCATAGGCGCATTATTTACCGTGAGGACGCCTGTCGCTTAGTCGGGCAGAAAAATATTACTCACAGGCCGGAAACATAAGCTGTCGCTTAGTTACTCACGAATGTAATCAAGTCTAGCTTCGTGATAGACCAAAGCCACTGAAGTCAAGCTAGAGTTAATGGTAGAGCTAGAATTAATGGTAGACAGGGAAGTTAACTTGTGTATATCTCCGTTTGGCTACCCATGTACGGCGGAAGTGGTAAATGGGTATGGAATATTGAAGAAAAACTAGAGAGAGAGAGAGAGAAGGGAGGGAATCAACAGCACAAGTTAAACATGGAACCACTGCAATCCTGGTAGGAGATACGAGTGAGTGCGGCTTGGCTTTTCTAACTATCTGTAACAAAGCCTAACATAAAATGTTGGTGTGTGTTTGAACGAATGTCTGTGGAAGTAAACTGAAGATAGGCAGTACGCGTGATAAAGAGAAAAGCAACTTTGAAATTGATGGACCACTGAGTTCATACATTCACATGTTATTTGTCCACTTTCTCCTTTTCATTTTGCTCATCAATCATTGATTCTTCAATAATTATTTAAAATGGCACTTTCGTAATGAACCACTGCATTTTTGCACAGAGTAGCAGAACGTGCAATGTTCGCATCGAACTTGCACTCGTACGTATTATAGCACGCACGCACGCACCCCCCCCCCCCTTCCCTTTTTTGTTTCACCCACAGAGACGATATATTTGAAAAAAGTTTTATAAAAGGACTGCGTTGCTGTTGATTGCTTTATTCTCGTTTCGCCCCCCTTCATTGGCGCAACCGTCACCTACCAGTATCGCAGTACGTGTAATGAAGCTGCCGCGTTCCATTTTTGTCAAACTGTCAAAGCGTTTTCTAATGTAACGCGGCGTTTTCACTTACTCAAAGCTAGACTTCCTTCTTGTGAATTAAGTTTACGAAAAGTGAAGGTGACCTTCAACGAGATCATTACGTTACAGCGTTACGTAAGAAATTTTTCCCATTTCCTTAGAAAGTGAACTTAACCTGCTAGTTGTGCAAGTATTGTCAAATTGTTTGAAGTCATCGCTGTTTGAATAAAAGCTAGTCATTTATTATTTCTTCAAAAGATGATTTCCTGTTCGACTTTGAAAAAGGAACAGGCCGCATTTTATATCAGCTGATGATGCTGTCTTTGTAACGTCTTTGTGGTTAAGTTCTCGGCAACGGCCGGTCGTCCTTTCTCGTCGCTTTCTCGTTTCTACTGAGCGACGGAAAAGTTACTGCCGCGTAACGTTAGCGAAATGATTGTTCAGAACTGCACAAAAGGGGGCCGCTAATACGTGCCCGGTATTCTCTACAAATTCGTTTCTTCAAAACCGTTCGCCGCCACTTTGTCCGAGGGGGCACGAAATACATTACGTTCGTTTCTTAAAGTCGTCGTGCTTAGGTTTTTCTTTCCGTATTTTCCTGTCTTTGATATCTCTACTTTATGACTAATCTTATTCGTGAATGTGGTGGGCATGTGCTGACGCACATCGTCAGCGCAACCTAAATTAGAGGCAATCGCTTCTGAATACAAAAGCACTGGCGTAAAAGTGTGGTGCAGCAATTCCCCTTCAGCGAGGAAACGGGAATTAAAAGAAAACGCCCACGGTGATTGCGTTTGGTCGGTTTTGTTAGCGTCCTATATACCCTTATTTTGCCGGGACCATTGGCGTTGCTTTGTATAGTGTGGCTTGGTTTGCGGTGCGACTCGCATTACAGCGCTACGCTTGACTTGCGGCAGCATTGACGTCACTGCCGCCATTTGTTTTTTCGCCGATTATGTAATAACCCCCCCTCGCCAGAGGTAGACCTCTATCACGACGCGTAGAGCAGTGAAGTGCTTTGCTTGGCGTCGTGTTACGCGCGCCCGGAACAGCGGTCCGGCTGACTCTCTGGTTGTTTTTCAATGATTCGTTGGTTTTCTTTCTTTCTTTCTTTTCTTTTTTTCTTTCTTTCTTTCTTTCTTTCTTTCTTCTTCTTTCCTTCCTTCCTTTCCTTCTTCTTCTTTCTTTTTATTTATTTATTTATTTATTTATTTATTTATTTATTTATTTATTTATTTATTTATGTATTTTCCTGCCGCAGTACGTAGGGCAGCTGCATGTAAATACGTTGGCTTGCATAAACTGCTGTTTTATGGTTATGCCATAAACTTATGGCGTATGCATCTTCGACATTTGCTCACGAACTGAATACTGCGCATGTTGTGCTAGTTCCAGCGAACTGTATTTAGTGGAGGTCTCCGTCCTTACCTCAATATATTTCTATTGAAATGTTTTGTTTCAAGGGAAAATGATACTGTATTTTTCGGTGCACAGCATGTTTTCTGTTTCTTTATAACGTATGGTGTTTTTTTTTTTTTTTTTGTAACTGATGTGTGCGAAAATGCATACCTGCTAAACATTACTTACAGTTTTATTAACTTTGCTTAAAAAGATACCATTTGCATTGAGGGCGACCAGGATGTGAACGTCGCCAGATTAGGTTCTCTATGTGTAAATCTGTTTTGATTAGAGCAGTTGGCCAATAATTTCTGACCTTCGTCAGGTCACGGATTTTTTCCCCGTCGGCCTCCACTTCTAAAACGTTCCTTATGGCAGTACGACAATTTGACATATTTTCCGTATGCTTTCCGTATAACCCTTACGAAATGTATAGAAATTACATATAAATTTCGTTTAATTGTCGTAAAAGTGGTACGGAGAACATTTAATTATCGGAGTGCGTACGAACTGCCTCCGAGAGAGTTCGCTGTTGGGCTAGTTGGTACGTGTTATCTAGTGTGTAAACAGCGCGAAGGACGGGCCAAGAAAGAGAGAGGAGGCCTGTTCTTTGCGCTGTTTCCGTTTGACTGCCTCCTTTGCCGAAGCACAGCAGACGGTAACTTTCGGCTCGGTCGTGCCGTTCCGGCAGTCCCTTGAACCAGACGCTCTAGTTATTTGTTACTGTGCGAGCTTCTGTGCGCGTGTTTTCTGTGTGACCGCTTCATTTCGTATGTTAGCCATAGTGGCACGCTAGGCGTGTTGACAGGCAAACACATCCAGCGTCTATTAAATAATGGATGCACCCCCTTCACCCTGTAGCGCGCCTTCGGCTGCCGCCTATAGTCTACCTCGATGCGAAGCAACGTTATTGTGCCGCTTGTATACTTCCGCGTCGCCTTCACGAAAACCTACTGTTTCCGTATAGTCATGACGGACACTACCTCGTGCAGCGTTTGTGACTGTGAGGAAACCATACAACATACCTGATGTACTGTCCCTTTTTTAACAATTAGAGAGACATTGCGTGCCGCTCTATGCCGACTCGACGACAGAACGCTGACAGAAAAAAAAAGAAAGAAAAATAATGGGACAATGGCGTCTACCGTCATCCGCTCTTCAAGCCACAAAAGCACTGATGCACATTTTGAACACCACTAAGCTCTGCGGTGAAGACTGCTGTGTTTGCGCACGCGCATCAGTTGTTCTTCCTTTCCCTCCTCCCAGCCTATAGGGTGTAGCAAACCAGGTGCAATCTGGTTAACCTCCCTGCTTTTCTATCAATCTCTCTTTCTCTCTGTTTCGCTCCGTCGGCTAATGTCCGCAGATAGAGCTGTGTGTGTTGTCTTGTTGCTGGGCGATTTCTCAATGCGACAAATGCGGCCGTTGCGGGACAAGAATTGTTGGCCAGGCCCGTTCGTCGCGTGCCTTCGTGAAGTTCTCTTCGTTCGGCCCTGTCGTGCCCGTGCTCGCCCTTGGCGCTACCAGTAGCGGGGCTGCTTAATGCCCCTTAATGCGTTCGGGAGTCTCCGGTCCCTGTTTGTCTTTGGCCCGGGCCGTCCGCGTGGCACCGTGGCGTGCCCGTTCCCGCCCAGCGGTACCCGTTCCTGAGTTGTGGGCGGCTGCCGCGAGCCCGTTTGGCCACGATCGATCCTTGTTAGCAGTGCCTTTGTTAATGTTACCCTTTCCGCCTTGGGAGGTCCCGTGGTCGTAAAACATTTATACGGCATATTGATCGCTTTCCCCGCTAGACCAGCGAGCAAGGCCGCAGTTTCTCCTCGCGCGCGTTGCCTCCTCGAGAAAGCGCGGAAGAGGCGTGCGCGTAGATAGACTGCGCGTTAGTTCCTCTTGTCTCTTCGTGTAGGCCGCTGGCCTTCCATTACGTGCAGCTGCCGTGCGCTTTAACCCCCCCCCCCCCCCTTCCATCCATTGCCACCCCCATCCCGAGTGAGCACATGCCTTCTTGCGCTTACGCGGCGTACTTCCACGCCAGGAACGAGTGAATATTCGCCTTCTCACTCGACGTTATTCCGGTCCTTGTTATGGACCGTTATGGCCTTGTCGTCCCGCCCTCTTCTGGTCTCCCCTTCTGCGGCGGTCTGCTTGGTTGTTAGACGCCGATGATGACCATAATCTGCTACGTGACTCGAAACAGCTGTGTCTAACAGCGACGAGCTATATAGAAGTCCATTGATCCTCCCTGTTTCTTGTACTACTGCTCTTGCCTCGCACCTGTTGGTATACGCGTTAACAAGACGTCAAAGAGGGAGTGTTGTGGAAACAATTGCGTAACCGTTGTTTGGCTCATTGCTTTGCTTACGCAGCTTGTGGATACTTGTGCGCACTATCGGTCTTGGACGTCTGCATTTTTGTTTGATTTGTCCTGTGGTGTTTTTCTCCGTCCCCTTTCACTGATCTTTCTATCTCTCTTTCTATTGGCACCTCTAACGAAGCTTATTGTTTACTCATTCCAGGGAGTGTGTGCCGCGTATTAATTCAGCCCGAATGGTGGCCAGTATCATGAAAATCCCCCCTTATTTTTTTTTTTTCGAGGTGCTTTTGTGCTTCTCTCTCTCTCTCTCTTATTTTTATTTCTTTAATTGTGTTCTCTCTGCTTATGTCTGTGACGAAAGTGCCTGGAACATTCTTTTAGTTTACACGCCTGCTTCGTTTATCTCTATTTATTCAAGGTCTTCAATTTGTCGGGAATTATTATCGACGATGTTTAGGGAGCACCTCTGGTGTGCACTGCGTCATTTAGTTGACAAACTGAAATGTCGGCAATACCATAAAAAAGGGCTGCCTATGTGATACAATCCGTGCTCTTTAAGATTGTTTTCGAATCCAAATTCATCATTGCTAAGATAAATATTGCTTTTTTCATTAGTTTCTTGCCGTAGTCTTTTCACCGCACATAATGCCCGGGTGGCCTGAGCCCGGGCCGGCAACCTCGCAGGTGCTTTTATCAATAAAGTTTTTTTCCGTCCGTCCGTCCATTTTATGAGAACATAACCGCACACAACAAAGCAAGCTCAAAGAAATGTTCACGCGCTCTTTAGTAAGGTAAATGGTAACTGCCGAAGCAGGATAAACCGTGTGTGAAAGCCAGGGTCATATCAGCCACGATTCGAGAGCGAAGACTGATTGTTCACGTAATCATAAGAAAGGAGAGCTACTTTGGTAAGTGATAAGATTCCAGCGGTAAGGCAATACTTTGCAAGGCTTTAACATCAATATGGTAGGGATGAAGTGCGCTGTTGATAGGACAAACTTGAATAAGGTAATTAAGAGCAGTTGCCCCACATATATACATAGGACGTAATTGATAGACATAATTAGCTCTCCGAACCCTCACACGCATGACAAAAGCATACTAATCACATTAATTGTTGCCCCATTGGCTAAGAGAAGAGGACAAACTTACAGGCCTTTCTTTTTTCCAAACATTGTCACGCTGTGTCCATAAATAGCGGCATACTCTCCGCGCAAAGTGAACGTCACCATACCAGAAATGAAGCCGCCTCGCTACAGTGGACACCTGCAGTCATAAACGCTGATACACTGGAAGTCTCACCTGTCCTTTTGTTTCTTCAACGACGAGCTTTCGTCAATCCTACACGCCTGTGCGCCCTTGGTTTCGACGACGTGCGCTGCACCGTCTCCTCGTCGACGCGCCGTCCCAACGGTCAGCGTCGATAGTCCTCCTCACTTTTGCTCTGCGCCTCGTGTGCGGGTTCTTAGTCCTCCGTCGTCTTCCACGACACAATTCACCGGTGGAACACTTCACGAAAGCTTAACAGCTTCCGCTCCGCGCACAAACTTCCGTAAGGTCCACAGCCTCCAGATCTCGTGAGAGACCGCGGAAAAAACAAACAAAGATTTGTGCCGCTTCGTTCAGCTAGTTTCACTTCGCAAGGAATAACAGTCCTTTCGGAGAGTACGTCACGCAAAAAGTATCTTTGCGCGCACCTACGCTTGGTGTCCACAGCACAGCAGTCGCTCCGAACTAAGCAGACCGAGCAAGATGAAAGTCTCGACTGTCCGCGTGAAGAAGTCTGTGTCACTGGGGGCTCGTAGTCGAAACTGCGGTCTGGGCGTGTAACCACCGACCGCTCAGTCACGAAAAAGGGGCGCTGCACTTCACAGAGTGACTGACACGTGCACGCCCGCTAAAGCGATGACGCGAAATTCCAGATCGACGAGTCTTTCAACGAGTAAAAAAAAACACTGTCCGACTTCGACCCGCGCCGGCGGCGGTGGCAGGAGCTCCAGTTGGGGTGGGAGGCGGTGAGACGCTCGGCTCCCGTGGGCTGCGCTGTGCGCCTACGTTCTGTGTGTGTGCCTGGTCCGGGCCCGGCGTCCGTTTTTATCTGCGCGCTCCGGCGTTCGGGCGCTCGCGTCGAGATGGCGTCGGCGGCTCGGGGAGCTGTAGTTCTTCGCGGGGCTGTAGCATGGGCTCGAGCGCGGAGGGGTTTCGCCGCTGGGCGACGCGTTCGGCGCCGGGCGCTGAATTCCTCCTCGCCCATGCGTGCGCCTTCGCCGGGGATCCCGAGATTTATCATTTCTGCGCCCCCACGGCTCTGTTTTGTCGCCGTCGCTTCGTTACGTTTATTTATTTACTTGTTTTCTTTTCCTGCAAGGACTCGGCCATGATCCCTCTTTATCTTGCCTAGGTGCGCGTGAGAAGGTAAAAAATTGAGGGAGTGGCGTCGGTCTTATGAATACCGTCGGCGACGTGGACGAAAATTAAAACTTTGGCGATCGTGCATCTATCGGAATATTAATCATTTCCCGCTTCGGTGTAAAACAGATTAGGGGCGTTAAAGATGTTCGATGCTTTCGCATGCATACGCGTGCTCTCTACTGCCTTTTTTCCCCGCCCTTCTTTACCCGTGTCGTAATAAACGGGCCAATATCTTGTCATGTTCAGTTGCTTTGCGCTCCGAATCTGGGGATTAAGATTGGTTAATGCGTGAAAAGGAAATCTTCATTTTGCACAGGCATTGTCGGGGTTGCAGCGACAAACCGGTAAGCCGTTTCACACGTGGATGACCCTTTTTAATCTCTTCGGGCTTTTGTTCGAAGAAAAAAAAAAAAAACAGGAGGAGGAGGAGGGGAAAGCAGACAGGTGACTAATTACCGATAAATCTCGTGGAATGAAGTTCGAATTTTCTCTCCTCGTTACCCCTCGTTCGTGAAGTGTTGATGATCGGAGGCGATACATATTTCAAGACTCTTGGGGCATACTCGTCTCTGACGATGGAGTGGACACCTTCGGCTGCGCGCCGTTATTGGTCTATGCAATCGGTCAATATAACCCAGAAGCATCTCGAGAGATACTAGCTACTGGGCTCTCCCTTCTTTTGCATTGACAGCTGTAAACCCGAAACAATAAAAATTACTCTTCTAGAGTCAACTTGCGAGTTGGCGTGATAAGCCAGAGAAGACGCTGGAAGGAAGACTGGTGAACGACGCCGCCTTAGTGTTCCCGCGCACCAGGTCGCCGTCGATTCGTGGTCTTTAATAGTGCCTGCTCGAGCCTGGTGGTCTCTATTCTATTCAAAAGTAATCATAAAATAAACTTTGCGTGTTTTGAGAAGCTTTACCATGCTGCAACGGCCCAAATACTTTGACATTCGTCACGTCAGACTAACGTCCCGGCGCTGGTGTTTCTGCGTGAAATTCAATAAATTGAAATTTGGCGTTCACTTTCTCTTCCAGCAATAAGCCTCTTACTGCGAAAATAACGAAAAGAAAATGTTTTGAAAGAGTATGTTGGTCAGTCTAAACTAATTTGGGTGTTTGTATTTTGTGTCCCTTCAATGCAATGTGAGCGTAACCGACTAAACTATATAAACCAGCATTGTGGGAACGTCGACAGCAATCGCTCGGATAAAAGTCTGAGCTTTTATCTTTAGATTTTTTTCTCTCTCTCCCTCATTTGTTTAATGGAACCGCAGAATCCATGCAAGTTCGAAAATCGTTTTAATTTCAAGTACAGTTTAACTTTTCTTTGCGATCAACACTTATCTGCTAATATTAGTTGTACAGCGAGGCGCTGGCATCTTCACCCGCCTTTTCCCAGCCGACCGAATATTACAGCAAAAGTTGTGGCCCTTAGCGACTTACTATCCGTTCTCATTTATCCGCTTCGTGGGAACGAATAGCTATGATAACTGCAAGTTATAACCTGCAAGCTACGTTCGTGGAGTACGCTGCGACGAACTGCAACGTCGTATGGAGTGGTACCACCTCATCAAGCGGGGATCATTAATCACTTCGCGACGCGGCAGCCAGTGAGCGATTCATCACGACTAGTGGATGCCGTTGAGCTGGGAGGAAAGTGCCGGGGTTGGCACAGCATTGCTACGGGGTAATTGTTCTAGGTTGGGAGCGATTTCGGCGATGTGTACAAAGTACGTTAGTTGCCGCGTTACATTCTTACCGTCATCTCTATAGCAAGTTCAGTTGAAGCGGACAACTAGAAATACGCCATGTTTTCCAGCGGTTAAGAATATTACCGAAGAAAATGCACCGACGGGAACGACGCTGCACTTGCAACGGAAGTTTGTTTGCTGCATGTCTTATTCCTTCGATAAACTTTATTTTCTGTTATAATAATAATTATTATTGTTATCATCATCATTTACTTATTTATTACAGTCACAAAACATGGTACATTGCTTGGTCAGTCTAACCAGCTAGCCTGCTTTCCAGCTTAAATAGACAGCGAAATATTTGATGAGAGAGAGAGAGAGAAAAGTCGTGAGGGAACAGCAGGGAGGTTAACCAAGCTGAGTCCGGTAGGCTACCCTGCACTGGGGAGGGGAGTAAGGGGATTGAAAGAGGAGAAGGAAGAGAGAAGTTTCACACTTTGCACTGTCGCACACAAAATGGATACTTGAAAACCTTGTTCTCTGCTCCTAAGCTCTCGTAATGCGTGGCCCCTGCGGTTTTCTACATCCGCCGCTGTTAGCGTCAGTGGCGCTGGCTAACACTCCCAGGGCTATATCCAGCACGCGTACACATATGCCCAAGAAAGTGGACAAGAGAACGGTGCAGTACCGTAACTGGCAAAGCACTGCACGCGCAGTGCGCAACGTTCGGGTTCTTCTCCCACGGCGGCAAGTTGTCTTTTTGTCCACTTTCATTTCCATTTTCTTTTGTTTTTCTACATTTAAATTGAACATAGCTCGGCAATAATTTCCGCTACGCTTTCTCTGGGTTCATTGTCTATTGCCTTCATACTGTTTAAGCTAAGGAAAAAAAAAACAATTAGCTCTCGGATCATCTTGTTGTTTCGCAAAGTGCGTGATGAAATTATTTATTTATTTGTTTATTTATTTAATTCTTTATGTAATACATACTGCAGACACGAGGTTCATGCAGGTAGAGCAAACATAAACTTAAGGAAACAGTGTGCTATATGGGTGAACTCAAAAAAGCTCACGAGTGCGAATACAATTGCCAAGAAAGTGAGTGATTCCAGTCGGCGATATTGCGTGGGAAAAAATAGTATTTAAATGTTAGTTTGATTATAATAAGACTTTGTTAAAGGATTTCGATGATTCTGGCCAGTTGGTCTCGTAATTAGTGGATTTGTGTAGTTCGAGGGGTCGCGTGCTAGTTTGTTACTGACTCATTGGGAACGAAATTCCAGCCGTAATTGCTTTCTGTGACATTCAAGCAACAGAGTGTCATTAGACCTCATTAGTTCAGTTGAAGGGTCGAAGGTCGAAAAGTTGTACGCAAACCGGACACTTTGCTTTTGGATTCGTTCAAGGTTGTTACACTGAGTGCAGCGGTACCAGGCAATACACGCATACTCTAGCATCGTTCTTACGCAGTACATGATTTAGAGCCTGTTTTTAGTGTACAAATAGGCAGAGCAGACGCTCCGTAACGGTACGTTGTTAGCCGACGCCGCTCGTACAAGGCGTACGCTGACGCATTCCATTTGTGAGGTTTCCACGTCGCGGTTGCGAACGTGAGCTACGGCTGCTTGCCACCACGTAGGGCGCGCATCCGCTGTCGTACGCGTTAGCTCTTCCCTGCGCATTCGAGGCCGCTCGTCCACTTCGACTGTGCTACAAGGGGCGCGTAAGTGTACGAGGCATCTTGTCTTGTCTAGACGTTGTTGAGAAAGCACCAGTTGCCCAACAAATGGAGACAGATTGAAGCGCAGTAGACAGGATGGCTTTTGGTGCAGAAGTGTAAGGGATTCCGACGATATCGTCCCCCCCCCCCCCTCTTTTTTTTTTTTTTTTTTCACTGATTTAATGCGAGAAATCTTGAAGCCGTCATGTCTCGTGAAACAATATCAGCTGCTTTCTGTTGCCCCTGATTCTTTAACGTGCAATGGGAACTCCTCCTAGACTTTGTACGGGGCGGGCCCTTCTGGCTCGACCCAAACTCTCTCTGTATATAGTGACAATAAATGTTTTACACTCACTTACCGAACGCACGGTACATCGGCGCTTTTGCATTTCACCTCCCATAGAAATGCGGCCGCCGTAGCCGGTATTTGATCCCGTACCCACTGGCTTAGCAGCGCCACGCCGAAGCCGCTAAGCCACCACGGCGGGTCAGATTTTTGAAACTACGCGGTTTGTAGTAGTTTACCTTCATCGTGGTAAATACTCCACTGAGGGGGGGGGGGGGGGGGGGGAGGGGGGGAGAGAAAAAACAACAACAAGAAGAAGAATAAACCTGTATTTGATCTCGCTTGCACCGCTCTCAGTAGTTTCAACTTATCCGCTGCTGCACTTGCCATGGCCTTGACCGCTAGAGATTCGTACTCTCTGCTGAGAATTGGTGAGGAATCAGGCGGCGCATAGCTGTTGCCGAAAGGAAGAAAAAATAAGTAAAAGTAAAAATTAAAAAAAAAAAAACGGCACACACGTTCGTGGCAACTTTATAGGAGCAATGGCAACCGCTTAAGGACCCGCGTGTTATTATTCTTATTATTTATTTATTTATTTATTTATTATTTATTTATTTATTTATTATTTATTTATTTATTTATTTACTTATTTACTTACTTACTTCTACTCATTTCGCGTCGCAGACCTCACTGTTCTCAGTGCCCTGATTGCGCTACTTGTAGGTGTAGGTCTTTTCCTCCGCTACCGGGATTTCACGTACCCCGCGCAATGTCTCCCAGGACGGCAAACTGACTCTTCGCGCTCGCTTTCGCCCGGCGATCCCTCATTCGGGGCTGCTATCGCTCCCCGGCGTGCGACTCATAGCGGGCACGTGTTCGTACTTTTGCCCGAGTCCTTCGGGTCTATTTCCGCGCGTGCTTCACTCCTCGCTGTCCCCGCAATTTTCTCCTGCTCGCTGGCGGGATTATTGTCGGGGCGAGACGGTGTTGCCCCACGTGTACTATACAGTCGAACCCGTATAAAGCGAATTATTCTCTATATCGAACACGCGAGGCGTACTGGCCCATACTTTCTCGTAATAACTCCCGCATAACTCACTCGTATAACACACTTCACGTTGGATATGTCGAACTTGGGGCATCCGCTGCCAGCGCTCATGTGCCACAGAGCCACTTGCCGTTTGAGATCGCGGCTTCCGGGGGAGTTTATCTTTCCCGTGACCTACAGTTTCAGCAGCACCGACAACGCCATTCCTAAAGACGTTAAAAAAAAAAAAAAACAGTCATTTAAGGCACAAGGCAAAATTGTTGCGAGGCGAAGCAAAAGACGGGGAATCGCAATACTTACCACGCGTGGTTTTGTTTTCCATAAACGAATCTGTACCTTGCTTGTTTTCTCCGCTGGAAATAAATCTGTATATAGCGAACGCATCGCGAAAGTTTATTGAAAACTCGTTGTCGGCGAGTTTGGGTATATTGAATTACCCGATGTACCTACCTATCTTGAGCGCAAAGCCTGTTCGTTATAGCCGGGTTCCACTGTACTACTCGCACGCACGGTCACGCGTCTTCTCTCGCGTGGCCGCGTCCATATACCGGCGCGTCAGCGTCGTCTGCGCTTCCCTGTAGCCATGGTGCTGTAGTCCTCCTTTCCTTGCTACTGCTGTTGGCGGCATGGTGATTGATGCTGCAGGCCGCCCAGGCTTGCGCCTTTGGGAATGATGGGGCCGCCGGGATCGTGATTTATTATAATGCCCGCTTTCTGCGCGTCCTTTCAGTAGCTCGTCGCCGCCGTTTCCTGAATTCTCATTCGCGCTTGTGTTTGGTTGGCCCGATCGTTTGCTTCTTCTCCGATCGGAGCCCCTCTTCGTTCACGTGTGGTCCGCGAACGCGAGCAAGATAGCTCAGTGCTGCCTTGGCGTCCTTTCGCGTTTTCTGGTCCCGCTGCAATCTCAGCGTCGCCGTATAGTTTGGTCTCGTGGGCAGTTGTCGCCGGAGGCCGTATAGTAGCTTCCTGGTAACGATCATCGTCGTTATGGCGACGATAAAATGTGCATGAATGGTTGAAAGAATGAGAACCTCTTCAACTGGTTTCGAACGTGAGTCCTTTCTTCTTATGACATGCGATGCTCCAATTGCTATAATTAAATGCGCCGTCAGGAAACGCAGTGGGAGCGCAAGAGAAAGCGAGAAATGCGGGGTCCTGAGACAGGTTTTCTTTTTAAGCGAAGCTTGTATTGCCTCCTAAGGTGTCGGCGGTGATGTTAGTGGTGGTGGTCACGCTGAAAAGTGGGCCGATCCTGGTGATATAGTGCAGAAAGGGTCCAAGCTCAATGGCGCATACCAGGGACAAAAAAGAGAGAGAGACAAATATAGAGAGAACGAGAGAGAGAGAATAGAAAGAGAGAAAATTACCAGGTCTTCCCCTGTCGAGAAAATGGGGTAAGCGAAGGTTGTCGTGTGTGTACCTGACCTACTACTTTCCCTTCCCTTTCCTACTACTTTTCGTTCCCTTTCGTGCTACTTTTCCTTCCGTTGCGTTGTATGCTTCCTTCCCTCGATGCATACATTTCCTAAACGCGTATGTTTTATTATTGTGACATGTCATGAACTCTACGTTACCCTGACGAATGTCAGATACACATACGACAAGCTTCGCTTACCCCCATTTTCTCGACAGGGGATGGGGTGGTGAATTTTTTTTATCACATAGCTTCTTGGCGTAGTTACAATTTTTTGTATTTGTCTGCTGCAGTATTCAGACCCCGTGGTTCTTGGGAACTTGAAAATTTATTTATTTATTTATGTATTTATTTATTTATTGTATAAGACAATCAAAAAGAAAACGCTGGTTGACTACTGTAAAAGTGATACATTGCCTACTTGCTTTAGACAGACAGACAGAGAGACAGACAAAGAACTTTATTAAGGTCCTGAGGAACCAGCCATTGGAGCCCTTGATTTAGAGAGAAATTTTTTTTATAGAAAAAAGGATAGTGATGAAGAAAATCATTAAAAAATTGCAAAAAGGGACTCGTTAAGAAATAAAATGAAGGGAGAGCCCCACACTGTATGAGAACACGAGAACGACACTCGCACGTATGTTACATGCAACGACGCAGCACGCTTTGCTATCCTGGCGCAAAGAGAAAGGGAGAGAGAGAGAGAGAGACGCAAGGTCAAGACAAAAGAGCAGAGAGTCTGTTCTGTTCTTTCTCTCTTGTTTGTGTAAAGCTTGCGTTTTATCGCGGTTGTTCCGGATTATTCGAAATGCCGGTGAGTGTGTTGCGGTCGACGCTGAAACGTTAATGGCGGCCCAGTGGCGGAAGTGATGTGCCAAACTGCGCCGTGAAGAAATCGCTGGTAAATGCCACGCCAAATTGTCGTTTATCGCGTGTATTGCGCCACGCCTACGCCGACACGCACTCGCTCCGAGTATTCGAGCAGACTTAAAAAGAACAGAAAGAACGTTCAATTTAGTCGGTGCTGAAGTATATGAGCATATCTCAGGCTGGGCCCGGGAACACCCCTCCCTTTCTGGATCCGTCAGTGTCCTTGGAAAATGCGGCAGTGCCGTGGGGATGTCCGAATAATCAGAGCAGGTGCAGAAAATGTATCAGCGACGGGCATATTGCGATAGGACCGACACTTCGGCTAGTTGAATGAAAAGCAGTTTTATTACGCCTCTTTGTCACTTTGTGAACTTCCGTACGCCCGTGATTAGTGTTTTACATCTGCTGTGTGTAGTTTAGAAGTACCCATTTTATATAATTATGGTGACGCACAACTGGGAGAGCACGGCTGCTAGACGTGGCCTTTGCGCACGAGCGGGACTGGGAAGTAGACACGGACACACGAGCTACACAACGCGGACGCCGTTCCATTTACGATATATGCCGGTGAGTACAACAAAAATAGCTTCCTTGGATTGGGTGGCTGTACATATGAAATTGTGGACATCAGTCTAGCAGAGGAAACGCTTTAACAGATGAAACGTATACCAGATGAAAGGGAGAACGAAGCCAAGGGCCGCTTGGGAAAACCAAACTCTCAATTTAAATGCAGAATTAACCGTGAATTCGAGTTAAATCTGCATTTAGCTTCATTTTATTTATATAATAATATGAAAATGGAACAACAAATTCAAGGAAACAAGCTGCATCTTGGTATAATACATGATGAATCCAAGTTTTCAGAAAGCACTAACTCATTTAGCGTATTATTCCGGTTACTGCATGCGGAGCATCCTCTTTGCACCAGAGCAGTAAGTTACTGCTCCAAAGCATTGTTTCTTGCTGCAAACAGCAAATTTCCCCCAAAAGCGTGTATATATATATATATATATATATATATATATATATATATATATATATATATATATATATATATACAGGGTGTCTCAGCGAACATTTTCACAATTTATTTAAGGTTGCCTGTGGCAGATAGCACAATTCTAGTTAATGAGCTGGTCTACTCGAAGAGGCGGACGTCACTTGCACAAAAAATTGAAATGCATAATCGACTAATTAACAAAAATCCACTAATTTAGTTTTTAATTAATTACCTGATGGCCCATATTGCAATTTACAAGTTGTAGCCGTGGAGTTCGCAGGGCGGATCCACTTGGAATTAATTTTCAGGATGAGACCAGTTCCGAGATATTAATTCCCGAACTTGCGGAGAAATGCATTGGCGTTCCAGTTAATTTTGTGCTTGAATGCATAAAGCGACGTTTTGTTAAGAAACTAACTGGAACTCGCAGACACATATCTGCTCTCCACAAGATCAAGTGCCACTTCCCTCACTGTAATGCGAATAAAGATGCACAGAATGTCTATCTTGTCTCCTCTTTCTCCTCCGCCCACCCTTCTCTCTCTCTTTATCGTGCAAGGCTGCAAACTTAGTTTACGACGGCCTCCTATCGTCCACGCCGATGTCGCCGACGTTCTCGGCCTCGGTGGCGCCCCTGGAGTCGCTATGCCTTCTCTTCCTCCCCTTTGCACTTCGGCTTCCTCTCCGGCAATGTCGCCGTCTTCTCAGGGCGGCCCCCTCTCCTCCACAGCCACGGGTCGTCGCTTGCGACACGGGCTCTCTTGTGGACCGTCTGCGAGGAGCCGTGACACGCGTGGTTGAGGCTGCGTATATAATCAGCCGCACTCTGATGTCCCCTACGTGTGCTCCTCAACGCCATAGGAAGGGTTGGGAGAGGAGGGGGTCAGTCGCTTTTATATAACCCGTTCCGCGGTCTTACTGGCGCGTCGCGCGCCGTTGCCTCCACATATTTGTTGCTTGCTTCACGCAGTCACGCAGGAAACAGCGTCACTCTGCTTCTTGGGCGCGTCGAATGCTCTGTCGGGGGTGTGTGTATAATTGCGGTTGCGGATGCAACGGTTTTCTCTGGCGACTTCATGGTTCAATAATTCTGCCTATAGGTGTAACGTGGTAGCTTCTCTTCTATTACGAGAAGCCTTTTTTGCGAGCGCACGTGTATATACGTTCGATACAGTTTGGTACAGAGAGTGTGGCTGACCTGGCTGTGTATTGTTGTCGCTGTGGAACTCTTTTGCCGGTTGTATGTGTGATATTTAAGCACCGCCTGCGTCTGCCTTTCTTCTTGTTTTCTATGTGGATTTTTCGCTGCTGCTGCTATTTTTTTTTTCTTCCACTTGTTAATGTTCCTTCTCGAACTTTCATGTTTTCCCTCGTTTCCGTATTCCTTGTTTTTTCTTTTACCTCTGATTAAACTCTGATCAGCTAGAACCGTAGGTAACGTACAACTTCCAGAAGCGCTTGGGTTTAAAGTGGAAGGAAACATCAACCGATCAGCCGTAGAGATAAGCAAGAGACAATTAGAGTATTGGTTGGAAAAAAAATCAGGGAAGTGATTGATACGACCTGATCTCTTAAAATCGTAGGTAGCGGTACAAGGTTGATTTCGGGGGAAAATGAAAAAGATCAGTGAGAGGTATACAAAAATGCTAGATAAAGAACATATATAGTATACCTGATTAAATCAAGCAGGCTAGGTGACTATTTGTCACTGCCCCGTTTCTAAGGGGATGTCATTAAATCATCATCATCATCATACTAAAAGAAAAGAGCATTTCATTACGCTGACTCTTTGTAGCGGTATTCCATTTTCTGGCGTTCCTAATTGATGTCGTCTTGTTGCGGTCGGTCTCGCTGCATCTTTCTTGAAAAATAAATTTCAGAACAACAAAAACGCGCTGTTATGGTTTCAATTTCCGTGATCATACGCAATGCTCGGAGATTGGCTGCTTACAGGCGCATTCGCTCGTTTGATCTTTTTCTTCTTTTTTTTTTTTTTCCTGCGTTGTTTTTCTCGTTGTTTCTGTTTAAGTGTTTCCATGGGCATAGCCATATGTGTCACTTATCTGTTCGCGACCGCGTGGTTCGGTGAGGTGCGTATCACGCTGTCTTTAATCTGATACTTTCGATCGGTTTAAAGGTTTGCCGTATACCGTATACATTTTAGGGCGCCATTGCGTTCGGCGACTTTACCGTCAAGTGCACGGACAGCCTAAAAACAGTTCCGGCACGAGTGAGGTAAATCAGCGTTATCGTCGAATGCAACAGTATGACTAGCCAAGCGTAGACGGTAGCGCTCAGGGGCAGAAAGTAAAATGGCCCGTACGTATGTTCGTTGGGCTACCGGTTGTTGGCGCAGCAGTTGGCTTGGTGTACGAAACATCTGCACGGGCATTGAAACGAAGATTTAGCAGTTTTCAAGGCCCCGAATGGGCTGTTCGCGTCAGCGGAACTAGATTAGGTCGTAGTTTATGGGAGGCTGCTCGATAGGACTAGTCGTTCTTAATTCTTTTTGCTGCTTCGCCTGGAGCCTTCCCTTATTCCCTTCAGAATTCTGTGTGCCTACCCCATCTCTTTTCTATTTCATCCCCCCCTCGACCCTATGATCGTTCTTGTATTTTCTTACGCGCCATTAAACTTTAAGGAATGGTGGCTGATGTTAGATGTAAAAATGACAGTTCAGCAGGTCTTAGACTACATTTTCTCTCACGCTTGCTTTTGCCGTTTTTTTTTTTTTCTGCATTAAAAGCGGGTAAGGTCATCAATTGCTACTGCTTTGTTTGCTTGTTTTATCTTGAACTCCGTTTTAGATTGCACCATGCACCTCGCTTTTGACAGAGCGTGCTCCTTTACTTCTTTTACCCCCAGAGTTCTTCATAAAATTGGGCAGAATCATTGTTTAGTCAGGAGATAGCTAGCATGCGCTTTCTTTTGTTTTTTTTTTCCCCTTTTTTAGGAAGTATCATCTTTTTCTTTTCTTTTAGTTGAGATTTTTTTAATTGTTTGTCTCCAACATTTTTTTTTCTGCTCTGTCACATATATTGCGTCTCGTGCAAGCTCCTTGTGGCGGTGATTTGTCTCGAAATGTGAAGAGTTCACACCTGGATTAGTTATCAGGATGAGGTGAGCCAACACGTTAATGCTCTAGCCATCCACCACATTTCAATAACATTCCGCTTCGTTGGTTTTTGTACGTTTTTTTTTTGGTATCAGCAATCATCAGCCTTTTCTATTTTTAAGAAAAAGTTACGCAGTGGTTTTTGTGGGTCTTATTCGCTGTGCGCATGTCGCAGCAAGCTTATCTGAATAAATTCGTGAGCGACTTCTGATTAAGCCCTTTATTAATCGAAGGCAGCATTATTCTTTCTCCATGTATAACACATACGAAAATAAAAATAATGTTGGGGCTCTAATTGTCTCGCGGGACGGCGCTCTTGAGAAACATCTCAATGTGCGCAACTTTTACAAGCAGCACGTGAGATCACGTGTCGTTTCTGCATTGCTTCCTAAGCGTGGGCCTTCCTCGTCTGGGGCATGCTGACCATATGCTGTAACACCACACGGGGAATGTAAATTTCGCTCGCTAAAAGCGCTTTTTTTTTCGTTCTGTCTTTTTATTATTTTCACGCCGCTACGCGCTCTGCACGCTGCATGCGTTGGTAATTATTTTCCCGACAGTGCGGAATACCGGTCCCTCTCCTCTTTTCTTTTACGAGATGCCTGCGGCCGTCGGAGGTAAATTTAGTCCAGCAAGTGCGCCAGCGTAAGGCCCAGCACTGACACGAAGGTACACACGAAACTCTCCGATAACTTTCATGCATACCCGTGGCGGAAGTAAAGCGCTTCGGCTGGATTAATTATACAGCATGGACGTAATCACGAACCAGTCTAGCGAGATGCTTTATCGCCGGATCAACGGATGCCGGCGGCTCTCCTTTAGGGGGTCTTAAGCTCCATCCAACGTCGCTGGCAGAAGGAGGAGGAGACTGGGGTGTTCGGGAACCTAACCAGGAAGAGTGCGCTATCGACATGGTCGCTGTTGGTAGAGGAAAAACAAGAAAAAAGCACGAGAGAAAGCAATGTCGACAGAACCAGAAGAGCCTGCTGTGGGCCGCCTCTAGTGCCTCTCCATCACCGGGTTGTTTTCACAAGTGTCTACCGCGGGCCTTGGGAGTTCAAGCTCCGGAGCGGCGCAGGCTGTCCAACCGCCGCTCCGGCCTCTTTTTTTTTTATTTTTTACAACCTGTTTCCCTATTTCCCCCTCGTTTTCCCCATATGCGCTGCGGCCGTTCTTTCCCGAATGTCGATCCGTGGTGTTCGCGCGTACATTGAGAGACGTCTTTCGTCCGGGGACGAGGCCTCGCGCAACGTTGGCGTACCTCCGTTTGCAGCGCCCCACTGACCGTTATTTTATTTCTTTTCTGGATCCCCACCGATCCACTCAACTTCTCCTTTCCATTATTCCTGCGCTATGCACTCGTCCCGCTCCCTTTGTTTCAAGTGGCGCGGTTTTCCCTTGCGCGAAACGTTCTTCCGTTGCTGGAGGCGCTCGTTGACTCGCATTTCCGATCCTCGTGCGGTTTTTCGCGTCTGTGTGTACGTTGCTCGCCGCGGAACTCTCATTTCACGTGTCGTGCGCCTAACTCCTTATTAGAAAACGTGATTAGTTTTAATTAAAATACCCTGCTTCTTTCTCCTCAGTTGTCCCTCAGCTTTCTGCGTTTTGCTTCTTTTTTTCTTGTGTGCGCTGTTTCTGTACTTCTGATATTTTGGACGGTGTTCTGCGGTCTTTCGTATACTTTTCGCTGTTAAAACGTTCGAAATGTTTAACTTGGAAATGTGGAAGCGCATATTCGACAGCCATGCGTGCGTGCGTATCAGTCGCCCTGCTCCTTCTGAACTTAAACTGTCTTCGTGTGAGGCAGCCACGTAAATAGGAACATTTACGAAATAATCCCAATTCGGCCGTAGCGTAAGCAGGGGATCTAAATACCCCCCCCCCCCCAAAAAAAAAAAAAAGCAAGAAAAAACTGCGGCGTAAGTAGACCGACATGAAGAGAGACTTGATGACCACGAGAAGGCGCGTGTGAAACGGTGGTGTTGATGAGAAGCGCTTCCCATGGGCAGCGCGTGCGAAGGGACACACCTGTAGCGCTGCACTGCCGATCCGGGCAGCATTGCGTGTGTAGCGTGCGTTGGAAAATGTGGCCGGACTATTACGAACTGAATGAACAAGCGTGGTGTGAGCGCGCACAAACACGAAGAGATCACACTGAATGACTGCAGACAACGACTGTCAAAACGCTGGCAGCAAGCATACACCGCAGCGGGCGAAGGTACGTGCGGTCTATCGCATCAACGGAAACTGAATGCGCCGGCGCTTAAAGGTCAGAGCCGCGTGGAGATAAGAGACGGTGCGAGCGAGCGACGAGCGCGGTTGTTGGCAGAGAAGTGCGCCCCCCCCCCCCCCCCCCCCCCTTGCTCCCTCCGGCGCTGGCTTCCTGCTTCCTTGCTTGCGCGTGGGAGATTGAGTGCGTTCGCTCTCCGTGATAGCGCGCAAAAGCCTAGAATTTACACTGCGTAGCCGTTATCTGGTTGCCAGCAATGGTTCTGAATACTCTTCGGTTGTCATTCTCATTTGCCACGGCCACCATGGTGGCGGTGCAAATTGTTCTTTCTACCAACCATGCGATACCGGGATTGCGTGAGCGTGCTGTGCGGTCGTCTATAGGCCATTTTGGGTGTAAGGCGGACGCGATCGAGTGCGTCCTTCTGAGGGCAGGGCCGGCCAAACATGGGCGTGCTTTATGCTTTCTTGTTCTTTACTGCATCACATGACACGCATACAATGAGCCTAATTTACGTGCTAGTTTGTTACAATCTTGTACAATTACAAAGGTTGTACATTCCTGTGCATTTTTATACCTTATATAGCACAATATTTTAAGTCATTTTCAAAGTTCGCTCGGAAAAGATTACTTGAAGTATTCATCCCTGATATAAAGTGGTATCATGCAGTATTGTATGCAAGTAGTCTGAGCATATTCTTGCTGTCGACCCCGCTTCCGTGAACATTTGCTAAGTTTGAGGTAGACCGTTGTGTCGTCACAGACGACGAAAAATACACGCGAAGTGCGTTTTGAATACCGCGACTTGACATGAAAATCCAGAATGTTGGCTCAACGTGCTAACCCCCCACAAGGCGTTGCAACTTCGTCTATGGGTTTAAACATAAAAAAGGGGTTTTTGCGACAAGATAGACGAGGGGACGGTATACTTTCTTCCCGCTCATGGAGACACTGCCTTTCGCATCTAACCGTTGTATTTAAACGAAAAATCTAAATTTTTTTATGACGTTGGGAACATACCAGCGTGTTGTAGAAAGCGACCTAAAATCGAATATGTCACCAGAGCCGTCTACGGGTCTAAGGAGAATATGTTAGAGAATTTTAGCATGTCCGGTATTCCTGTATGCGCAGTGGCGTTTGCCCATTATCGAGTTACGGGAGACATAACGTGAGCGCCCGGATTGGTGGTACAGAGCTCAACCTGAAAAACACAAAGCTATCATTGCAGTAACCACGTCTAGTCTATTTCGTTGCTGGTGTAAATTTTTGGCAGTGGCGTAATCGTGAACACGTGTTTTTTTTTTTATTTTGTTACAAGAACCCTCACGTAACACGAAAACGTGGCTATAAGGCATTGCATGTGGTTGGACGAAGCGTCACAAGATGTCGTTAGCGGTATTACGCAATCGCCATTGCGGATACCGGAATGCCGGGCAAGCTCTATTAAAACTCTATTCGAAAGTTTTAGCTTCTCCGTAAATGTCTTTCCGTTTAAGGATTACTGGGTAACTTGAGCTGTGGACGGCAGTAGCAAAGCTTGTGGTGACATCTTTGAGACCTTTTTTTTTTTATTTTTAACAGCGGAGCTGTTTAAGCCGGAGGTTTGCCCGTGTAGCGTAGACCAGAAACTGCGCCTGTCGATGACGTCACCGCGCGTTGCCTAGAAATTACTTGGCACAGCTGCGCCTCGCTTCGCCGCCGCTCCGCACCGAGCTTCTACGACCGCGCACCTGCTCCGTCTAGCCACGACGTCACTTTGCGTCTCCTAGCAACCACATGTCAACGCTTCGCCAGGCCGCGTCTTGAGGCGCGTCGTGCGGCCAAGCGAGAACCTGCGCGTCGGCGGCGAGCCGATCCGGAATACCGTGCCGAAGCTGCAGCCGATAAGAGGCGTCGTCGAGTCGAAGATCCCGAGTTTCGAGAACGAGAACGCGAGAGTCTGCGTTTAAGTATCCAGCGTCGTCGGGATAGCGACCCTGGCTTTAACTTGGTCGATCAGAAGCTCCGCTGTTTGCACCACTAGTGCAAGCTGCGCTAACTTTTTGTTTATTTTTTTTTCATTGTGTTTGTGTGTTGCGTAAGTGTTCTCGGCGAGGGAAAATTATAAAAGGACTGCACGTTAATGATGATGTCGCTACTCACGCTAGGCACCAATAGTAAAGATAATATGGTAGGTCGCCTAAGTGCGGGAGATCAAATCCCAGCTGCGCCGGCCGCATTTCGATGGGGGCGAAATGCAAAAAAAAAACGCCCGTGTAGCGTGCATTGGGAGCACGTGTAAAGAAAAACAAAGAACACACGTGGTCGAAGTGAATCCGGAGTCCGCGCACTACATCGGGCCTCATAATCATGTCGTTGTTTTGGAACATAAAACCTCAGACTGTAACTTTAATATGGCAAGTCACTGCAGCATTAGCTTGGTGGGCTCTCTGATTTAACTCTGCGTCACAAGGAGCCGCTGCCAGCGTTGTTTCTGCCGTACGCCTCTCCGGTAAACCGGTATTCCGCAACGCGTTGCACGCTCACGGACAAGGTAAAACTCTCTATTGCAGATTGTCATGATTACGATATGTTCTCATGTCGTGATCATGATATGTCATGATCGTGATATAGGGTATTCATGGCGTGCCTTTATTGTTAGACACCACGTATTGTGCCTATTAATGTGTTGGAGCTGTTCTCGCGATATGTCTTTGAGATTGTTTTGTTCATGTATGCGCAATTTCTTATTTTGTTTGCGTTAAATGTATCTTTGCTGGGCTGTATTTTCCTGTCCCTACCATTTGTACTGGGTCGTAATCCGTGTCAAGCCCGTGTGCCGGCTTTTTGACCCTGGCCCTCAGCGTCCCGAACGTTGAAATAAAGTTTGTTCGGATTGGATTGGATATGCCTGCCGGCATGCTGGCCGCATTCCGACGGGGGCGGAATGCAACGACGCTCGTGTACTTGGATTTAGATGCGCGCTTAAGAACGTCAGGCGGTAAAAAATAATTCCTGGTCCGCCACTGCCTCATAATGAGATCGTTGTTGTGGCACGTAATACCCGAGATTTCTTTCTCTTTTTTTTCTATCTTTAATGTTATGCGCTATGTTCCCACCATTGTAGTTGGCGTCACGGGGCTGCCGCCTTCGCTTACTCCACCTCGCTGCCCTCTACCCCTCCGAATGCTTGCATTCGCGCTCGCTTTCCTTCGAGGAATGCGCCTCCGACTGTGCGTGCCTGCGCGGCGGGCTTTCCCCGAGGGAACGCAAGCGTCGCATGCCGACGTCGCGTACGCCCGGGATGAACCGTAGCCGAAAAAAAAAAAAAAAAAAGTAGGAAGCGCGCACATCAAGTGGTCGCCACCGCTGCGTCTGCGGTCCCCGAGGGACTAGCCCCGTTTCCTGGCCGGCATTGACGCTTTCCCTGCCGACTAAATTGCGCTGTTGGTGGCGCCGCTGTCGCGAAGACGTGAAGATGAAAGGAGAGGGGAAAAGCCGTCCCTACACGCACGCCACCACGTCTGCTGTGCGTCCTGAATGGGCTGGAGCTGGATCCGCTTCCCTTATTTGCTCTCTCTCTCTTCTCTGCTATACTGCACTTTACGAAAATTTTTCGCTAGCATGCCTGTACCGTTTCGCGCCCATGAGAGAGAGAGAGAGAAAGATAGGAAAAGAAAGACAAGGAGGTTAGCCAGTGTAAATACCGGCTTGCTGCCCTGTATTGGGGAAAGGGGTAAAGGGAATAAAAGGTGATAAAAGAAAAAAAATCGCCCATGAGCTTTCTTATAACGCTTGCGTGGTGCCCCGGCTAATATGTTGTAGCTAACTCTAAAGAAAATTTGCTTGTTTTGTAGCGTGTTTTGTGTATGTTGTGTATTGGTCGTGCAAAGTGCATGTCATTTCATTTTTCATGATACATCCATACGATGCTAGGCTTACCGCCAGTTAAACCGCTACAAGTTTCATTAAGGAACCCCTCTCTCTCCGTCTCGAGGGGAAAAGGGTGTATTAGTGGAGAAAGCAAGGCTACATTCGCTTTTTTTTTAATTATTTGTTGCATACTGCAAATTATAGACGGGTCCAAAAGGACAGCCAAAGGAAGAAAACATAGACAATATTGAAGTCAGGTTACACAATATGAAAGTCTGGTTCATCTTTTAAGCCGTTCCACTTTGTTATCGTTCTTCGAAAAAAGAAAGAGTAATTAACCTTATAAGTTCTAGCGAAGTATGGTGATAGGAAATATGGCTTAGCGTGTCAGCAGTTGTGTCCGTCTCCCTTCTATAGGTACCAAGTACTGGTTGGGGTTGACAGCAAGTTTGTTAGCGGATTCAAGATTTTCTGTTGAAGTATACAGTGGCTGGATAGCGTTAGCGTTCATTATTTTCGTGGGTGAGCCTTGCCGGAAATATTTGGAGTAAACGAATCTGACGGCGTTTCTCTGGTTGCGTTTGATCTTCTTATTGTTCGTCAGCGGTATGTGCAGAATATACCATCTATGCTCTATTAGGGACAGCTTGGAGAAACCGTGAGTGTTGCTGGCGCTGTAGGTAATTCTTCACAAGTTAATGATCACAATTTAACGTCTTCATTTATTACTCTCGCATCACTTGCGCTGCTAAAGACCGTGCGGGGCTTGGCTGAGGCAAAGCAGCAGCTTATTTACATTTAATTACGCGTGTAACATTTGGCTTAGGCCGTAGGGGCAAACTAATAATAATAATAAGAAGAAGAAGAAGAAGAAGAAAATCGTTCTGATTCTTACTTGGGCGTTGAGCACCTTGAATATTTAAACAATGCATCAGCACACTCGAGGGAATCCTGATGACGGCAACTTGGATTTTTTTTTTCTCGGAACTTCCTTAACGTGGTTACCGCTCCACTAACCTCTTGCAGTGAAATCTTAATTTCGGAAACTAGCACTCGTAGTTCTTGACCATCCCCACGAGGCGCGAAGGTGCCTTCTCTAGGCTTTGAAGTAACTTGAAGCGCAGGACGGCTATCTAAGAAAAAATAAATATCTGGGGGCATCTTAGCAACGAACAGAGCCCCTAAAGTTAGGAATGAGTGAAGCTCAACGTTTGCCACTAATGGAAAAATAGCAAGTTGTTTGAAAGCGTGTCTTCAACTTTTCTTCGTTATAGCGTAGTAATAAGCTGCCCCTCTCTCTCTCTCTCTCTCTCTCTCTTTCTTTCTCTCCCCTCTCTCTCTGTCTTCTTTTTCTTCTTCTTCTCGAATATACGTTTGATTATAATTGAGGCCGTATTTCTATCCTAATTGCACTCAAGTCACTTAAGTTTTGGAATTCCTCCTTAGGCTCTCTCTCTCTTTTTTTCAACTGTCTTCCCTTTTCTGTGTGACGATGTCTCATTAGCGCGGCGCCCAACTTCGTAGCAAAAGAGGAGGAAGCAACGTTATAGTTGCATGGGCTGACATTAACGTTAATAACGGTTTGCGGGTTAGGAATCACGCCGCGATTGAGGTCATTGGGGGGCTTCATCGTACGGTGCTCGTAATTTGTATGCTTTGCCATTTCTTTTAATGTATTGCATGTTTCAGATTAATGCTTGTGCACTTCCTGGGAGCGTAACGCACCAAAAAAAAATAATAATAAGAGAGAGCGAAAACGCCGATTTACCTGAAATTGACCAGTATTGTGGGCATTAACTTTCACACTGCATAGAACTAACTCCTCGAACGTGAAGGTAACTATTACGTGGGCCGGCATTGTTAGGGTGATCTGGGAAATGAATACGGGAGAGGGCCTTTGTTAATTACAGTAGGCTCCTAGTTATACAACTTTTTGTCTAACCTGCCGAGTGCAAATAATTATTTCGAGCTTTCTCAAGTAAGATTACGATTACTGTCTTCGTAGAGGGGGTGGGAGGACGGGGAGGGGGGGGGGGCAATCTTTAGTAGTTGTAATAAAATGAAATGCATTGATGGCGCTTCATTTTTCTTGTCTTGATGGCCGCTTCTCAGGAGACTCTCTCCAAAGACACGAGAACAAATCGGATAGGCTGCATCAGGGGCGCAGCCGCAGTGGAGTACGTGAAAACGTCTTGTACGGGCTGCAGACGGTGTATGGTTACTAAGGTGCAGAAATGACGTAATCGAATGCACAAGTTACATTTATTCACGCATGAGAAAGCTTACACGCCTAACTTGCATTACAGCTAAGGGGCGGGGGGGGGGGGGGGGCATTACGGTCCAATTTTGCAATCGTGCTCGCTCCCTAATCGTAGGGGGCCCGCTTGTTTTCCGCAGGTTTTTGGGGCAATAGGTAACAAAATGATCCCCCCCCCCCCTCGTCTACTAGTGGCGCCCGTGACTACCCTGCGCTGCTGGAGCCCGCCGCACTCGCAAATACGTGACCCGTAAAAGAGCGAGAGATTCTGGGATGCGCCGTCTGCTCGCTGTTTCCTGTTCGAGGGAGCGCAGCCGCCGCCATTGCTTCGCCGTTGAAGCTTGTTGACGCGCTAGCAGTCCGGCTTTGTCACACTAATTATGGGGCATGCCGTAGTGGTTGACCACGGATTAGTTTTGACTGTCTCAATGTCTTTAAGGTGTACCTAAATCTAAAAATGCACCTAAATTTCGCCCCCATCGAACTGCAGCCGCCGCGGCCGGGGTCAAACCCGCGACCTCTAGCATATCAGCGAAACGCCATAGCCACTGAGGTACCGCGGACTCGGGAATGTATAGCGATTCACGTATAAATCGCTGACGGACCTGACACGTCAGTTGAATTCGACAACTGACGATTGTGCTCACCGCTGTCGTTGTCAATGGAGTGTTATACCGATGTCGCATGCCCACTTTCGATAGCGATCGAGGCCGATCCGGATTGAATTTCTCGACCACGATTGGTTTCATTCCGCAGCCTGCGCAAATGTGCCAATCGCGGCTGAGAAGTTCGACCCCATTCGGGCTCGACCGCAGTCGAATGCCCACCACGTGACTCCAGTATTGTTTTTCTAGCCGTATAAAGAGCTAGATTTCTAACTTACGCTTCCGGCACTGGTTCTTTGCTGTCACTGCACCATGACAGTATGGAGGGCGTTAGACAGAAACTCGTATTGAGCTTGGTAATGGGTTTAGTTATGCCTATAGGCTCGACCAGAGTAGAAGTAAGGTGGGATTCATTTAGGAGGTGACAATTAACTAGGCGGTTAGAGTAAAATTGCATGGAGCTATAGAGCGGAAGTGAGAACGAAGTTGCGAAAGCATGTGCGATGCTATTTCGCCGCTGCTTGATCCGCTCTCATTGTGTCCTCTTTCTTTTGGCTAATTCCCATCTCAACTTATTGGTGAGTAGTTTCTGTGCGAAGCTGCTTTTGTTTGACGTGCAGCAAGCAGTACTTGGCACTGCAAGCGGATTTCCTTCACTTTTCTTCTGTTTTAGTCTGCGTATGCTAACGACCCCGGGAGTTTTCCGCGGCATTGCAACTTCGTGTTTGTACCTCGCGCTCACTGGAGCCTGTCTACTTGCTCTTCTCGCTTTCGTTTTAAGCCCGTCGCCATCAAAAAGTCACACAAGAAGGTTCTCGAAGTAAAAGACAGCCAAGAAAAAATAGTTTTCTGGCATTTGTAACTGCGTCGTTACGCCATTCCCTATCTCTGTCTGCTGCATCGTCATCCTTCTCCCTCTCCCACTTTTTCTTTCCCTGCGCCACCGCGGTTCTATATAAGTAGTTCATCTCTAGCCCTTTTCTCTCTGCGCTTCGTCTCTTTGGTTTTGTTGAGCTCTGAACGGGAGCGAGTTTACTGCTGCGCGAGGATGCGGCGGCGGCGGCAGAATTAATGGTTGTCGCAGGGTCTTCCGGGGCTACACTCGCTTCTACCGTACTGCAAAACACATCGTGCCGCCGTGCCGCCGCCGCCGCCGCGCGCTCGCAGATAGAAAATAACACCGTTGTGGCAACCTTGGGAAAGGAGAATGAAAGAAAAGAAACACGTTGAAGGCTATGCACTATGCCAACGCGTCGCGCGTTGCACAGCACCTGCTCCATCGTCGCTGCGCCAAAAAACCGCACGCGCCGGGGTTGGGCGGCGTTGCTTTTGAAGGCGCGGTGATATGTTTCGCGACTGTTTGGTTTCCTCGTTCCCGGTGTCGTTGTTTTGTTTAGCATGGTGAAAACATCGTAGGAAACAGCGCGTCATTAACTGCTGTTTGTCGCGGCTCTCGAGGTTGTCTCCCTTCTTTCGCCTTCAGCGGCAGTAAGGGCCCGAAAGCGATGTGCGAACGTAACGTGCGAATGAATTCTGTTTTCGGTTCTTGAAGCGCGGAGTGCACAAATCTGGAAGGCACGCTTGTTCACCGCTTCGACGGCTTGCTTTCTCCTTTTATTCGCAACTGGTAAACATATTGTTCCTTGCAATCAGATACCATTGTAGGTGTCTCATAACTCACCCTCCTTGCGCGTCACTGCTCGACCAGTGTGCAGGTTAAATGGGCAAAGAAGCATGACACTTTCCAAAAAGTTAACCTCACAGTGCTCTGCCTATCATTTTCAATAAGCTGAATTTGATAGCTCAATATACGGCTTTAAGCGTGGAAAACTGAACGCAAAGCCCATTGTAGCATTGTACAGCGGAGCTGTTAAAGTCAAGCTTGGTCCGTGCGCAGCGATGTTCCCAGCATAGCCAAGTCGGAAGAGGGGCAAGTGTATAGCCAGAGCGAAAGCTCTCGAGAGGGAAGGGAACGCGGCGAGGGGGGAGGAGGGAGGTGAGTGGAGAGGACCGACGGCACAGGTGGCAGGGCGGAGTTGGGCGGGAGCGGAGCCAATGCACAGCCGCGCCGAGCGCACGTGGTATGACGTTAGTAATGACGTCAGCGCTCCCTAGTAACAGGCGCGCTCTCACATCGGCGGGCCTTCTTTCTCGCCCTGGACTTTCTCGACGTAGCGCAATGTCGAAGCCGACCGCTAGAACTCGACGGAGAAGCCGCTCGATTGGAACGCCGTAGAGAAGCGGCTCGTGAACGTACTAGAGACGGAGAGCCGATCTCGAGCAACGGCCAAGGGAAGTTGAAGCCAATCGTCGCTGAAGAGAAGATGTAGGTGTTAGAGCAAGAGAAGCGGAGACCAAGCGTCGGCGAAGAAATGAAGATCCCGAGTTTCTTTCTCGCTAATGAACGAGCATCAGCATCGAGGCTTCCCCTCACCTCCGCTGGTGGTTGGTGTTTGCGATAGCAAAGCCACGCCTAATTTTTTTATATATATTCTGGGAGTGAAGTTTCAGTTGTGGACAGTTCAATACACCAAATGCCAATTAATTACTGTACTATTAGCTTTTAGCGCAAATAGCACTTTATTGTTTTGTTTTTGTTTTCTGCTAGGAATATATCCTTCGGAGATTGTACTAAGCTTTCTTGATGTGGAATGTTGTTTGGAATTTGTGGGGTTAAAGCACATGGCCCCCGTTCGTATTCGAGTCCGCTTCTTCAGGTTGTGGAAGCCGCAGTTGTAACCACTCAGTGAGATCGCCGACAGTTTCGGGCGCTCAATATTTTGTGCCTTTCGATATACTGTACAGGGCAAATATTTTGTCGCTTTACTTTCTATTCCACGCTATGTAGTGCCGGCTTCCCCCTGTGGCACTGCACACGTGCTCTCCCGCCGTTAGCGTCGCCATGCTGCGGCGGCGCGCATTCAGTCGGTAATACTCGCCCCTCCATCGCTGCACACGTTGCCGGCAGCACCGGCAACAGCGGCTCAGCGTTCTCCGCTTTAAATCGGCAAGCCCCGGCCCCAAGTTCATTGCGTGGCTCGCGAAACCCTACAAAATGAAACAAAGGCATGTTAAGGTGCGCGCTTTCTGCAGGCAGGTAGGCGAGCCCGTGGAGCAAGCAGCATCGCTCGCGTCAACTCTCACACGCGCATGTACCTACGAACGAACGGGTTCGCGCGAATAGGGGGAGGCGGCATTCTTCTCCGAGCACCGTACTGACAAGTCACTCGTGGAATGCGATGAAGATTGCGTCACTATATCAGGTGACGCCCGAGTACGCCTCTTCGTCGTGTATATATACGCTATAGCCTTACGAACCTTCGTTCTCCTCTTTCATCACCTCCCTCGCAGCTTAGCCCCTTCACGCTCTCTCCACCGCCTCGCTATGTCGCTGCGTGCTTTCGCGAATGAGCAGGTATTTTTTTTTTTCCTTCATTACTGTTCCCCCTCTATGCGTTCCCTTCTCTTAGCGCCAGCCTTCTCTCCACTGTCGCCCCCGACTGGAGCCCAGCTTCGCGACGACATCGAGGCACTGTGAGCTCTCTTGCACCCAGGCCGGCAGAGTTACGACTCCGAAGTGTTGACGTAGGGACGCGTACGCCTTAGTGGATGCTTTTCTCTCCTCTCTTTACCGAGCGACGCGGTCTTCTTTGCTTTGTTCTTACTCTCCTTTTTTTCTTTCTCCCCTCCGTCTCCTGACGCCTTCCTAGTGGTCGGAGAAGCGAGAGTGTCTGTCTGCAAAGTTATTTACGAGGACCCGTATACCTTCGAGTTTCCTGGAGTGCCTTCTTTTATTTCCATTTTTCTTTCCTTTTTTTTTTTTCCTGCTCCCGGGATATGTACGCAACGAACGTAAAATTTATGGCCATGCCTAGGTTTCGATCTCCTCTAAAGAGGAGGTGCTAAATCTTGTGACGGAAAGAAAAACGGGATTGCAAACTGTACGCGTACCTACTATACACTTCCAATAGCGACGACCAAAGCCACGCAGTGAGGAACGTCCTGGCAAAAGACCCCGCTGGTGCTTCGTCCCTAAATCAAATGCTGGTACACATATTGAGACACCCGTCGCGAAAATGAAAGACCCTTTCGGCTCCGTCTCTTTATTCTCGTGGAAATGCCGGGGATTGCCCAAGGTGATTGGAAACCTGTTCATCGCCTCGCTGTGCTTAGCTCGTCACATGTGTCTGAACCCGCGCTTTATATTTTGTTTTCCTATATAGACATATATATTTTTGGAAACGCAGCTCTGACTGCGCAGAAGAGTTCGTCTCAGTAATGCATTTTTTATTAAGTTTCCCGACCAGTGGAGAGAGTGCCCTGGTTCATCAATAAATCAGAGCAGATACTACTCACGCGGCTTTCATGAAGCAGCCCCGTCATCTCGAGAAAATGACCTAGGGCGTCGACGGTAGGTGCGAATAGGGGGATCGGAATGATTGTTGCTCGTTGATAATACCCGCCGAAACGTGCGCTTTCAAACGCGGGCTAATCATAAACAGTCAGGGAACTGTTTATGTCTGACTGTTTATGATTAGCCCGCATTTGAAAGCGCATGTTTAGGCGCTGTACCAGACCTCTCTTGTTAAACACGCGCGCACTTTCTAGAGCGGGTATAACAATTCTGGAATCTCAGATTCTACACGAGACGTGAAGGGTTTACGGTGAGGCTGTTTATATTGCATATGCAAGGGTTCTGGCGTCTCGGTAAGGACTCCGACGTTTGCACATGAAAGTGTTTCTCGGTAACGCGGATGCCCGAGAGACTATCTTAGGTGGTTTTTGCATACGCGCAAAGATCGTGCGCCGAATACTTGTGCAGCAATTTTGGTAAAAACTATTGGTATCCTAATTAGTTGGATGATCAACAACCGTCGAGATTCTTGTACGAAAGAGACCCTTGGGTATTCGATTCTTTCGCCTGTGAAAGCGCAGTAGTTTACTTTGCATGTCAAAATCTAACGGCAGATGGAGAGGAGGGGGAGATGGGAGGGGGGGACGTGCACTTGTCATCAGGATAGCTGGGATACATTGGATCTTCCTGCCTCATATTTATGCCACACGCCACTATTCATTCCGAGGACTGTCCACAAGAGGGACGCAAATACGAGTACTGGAGGGTTTCGTGGGGGCGTTCTTATTGAAAATGCCTGTTTCGTGGTTGAAGAGCTATCTAATAGCACACCGCGCCATCTCTCAGCCAGTCCGAATGCTCTTCCTCCGTTTGCCCCATCGGTCGCAGTGACTTCTCTAAACTAGCGTTCGGCTTCGTTCTCCGTCTGGTTAGTGGCTTAAAAGACCACGATGCTTGCACTTCGAATTCGCCTGACTTTTTTTTTTTTTTTAGTCTTTTTACGTGGCACGTAACACCCCATAGTTAATTCCTTTTTTATACTCTTTTATGGCCGTGTCACTCAAGGCGCCTGCGGCGAAAGCGAGGGACAATGCCTTACCTGGAAGAGTAAATGTTTTTTAATCAGATGAGAAAGAGAGTGAGAAAGTTTAATGATATTTGGAGGGTTTAGCCTAGCGGCCCGGGGGGTTACATAGTGAGGTTGGGAGAAAGGAAGTGAGATAAAAACAAAGCACACATGTATTAACACGTACGCTTTCACGAATGTATCAACACAAAAGTTTGTATTTACAGACTCCTGCAGTAATACTATAAGCGTTTCAGTGGTGCTCAGTTCAGATTTAATTATCATTGACTGTGCAATTCACAGTGCGTCTAGGTAATGGCCGAGATAAGCTACGAAATCGCGTTGCTGGCTTACGCTGATGTCTTGTAGACTTTTCACAGCTCGTGCGCTCGCTTAGACTGCCACATAAATAGATATTACTAAGCAATAAAATTGCATCGCGTTATCATGGTTTGTTTCGAGAATTAACTTGAAGCGGTTCCGAGAAAAGAAGCTGATCAAGGAAAACAATTATGGCAGATTGCTGATGAGCGCACTTTACGTCACCTATTCCCCTACTACTGCCGCAAGGGAACGACTTACTTCTGCTCACGCAGTTCTGCTTAACTTTAACCTAACCTACGTTCGGTTCGGTACCTAGCCCGGGTTCTACTATCTCGGCTGTGGTGGCTTAAGTGTGACACTTTTGTCTCCCAGCTGGTAAAAATTAAAAAGAAGTTGCAGTAACTGGTCGAAAAATATTAGGGAAAAAAAAACGTATGATTCTCCGAGTACTTCTGGGAAAATGAGTTCGCCCGGAAACATCATTGTTTTTGTGAAGTATACTTACAGGCACGTGTTTTCGCATAGGTCATCGGACTGTATGGAATGCATGAAGGTGTGCATTGGCCGCATTTTTGTTTTTGTTTTTCAGTCTCACTTTTGGGTGCTCTACGTCTAACGAAAACCTAGGGCAGCGTGCGCAGACCCTTTTCTCTGGGGCTAATAAGCTTTCCGCAAATGACTGTAAGCACAGTAAGTTGACGAATTAGAAACGGGACGTTTTCGTGAAAGTTATATGCATTCGCTATTCGACGGCTTTTACCGCGCAACAACTTTGAGTCGCTTGCGCGAAGCTTTTCGCACTTGGGCTACAATTTACTCTGCGGAAGTAAAATCATTTCGTGCAGGCCGTCCCTGCACGGTGTCATTCTCGCTCGTGGTTCACCAGCGTCTTCATAACGGCGCGGGTAGGATATTCGTTGCAGTTTAGACGGCGATGCTAAGTAGTTGCACAGAGACACTAAAGGGTAAAAGAAGTTCAGTTGTATTAATAAAAATTATCTTTCTACAATACCTAAAAAAGCAACTATCCACGTAACAACAAGGCTTGGTAAGCCAGAAAAGACGCGGAAACGAAAGTCTAGCGGCGACGCCGCATTTAAATTGCCGCACTCGCTCGCTGTGACGCCATGGATCTTGACGGCGTCTGCTTCGGTCTAGTTCAATTTTTAGAGCGAAAGCTCTACGACCCCATGTCTCGCAAGGTCATTCATCGCGTCGCATTGACCTTGAGCCGCCGGAGCGCAAGTGTGGCAGGTGTGACGTCACGCCATGTGATCCGCTGTGGTAAGGCGTCGCAGCTGCGCTCGCTCGGAGCCTTGCCGCTGCGCTACCACGTGACGAGGCGAGGGTTTAATGGCTGCTTCGCCGGCGCTTGTTCGCTCGGTCTCGCCATGGATGGCGCGCCGGCTGGGCCGTCTGTGCGTGTGCTTCAGCGCAAGCAACAGGCTGAATCCCATCATCCAGTAGATATAGCTAGACGTCAGGCTGCGAAATCTCAAGCAAAGGCAAAGTTGTCTGTTGAAACACTGGAGCAAATGGAGGCCGGATTAGCACGTTATAGAGAAGCTTACCAAGCGCGGAAGCGTGCAATAATGAAACACTGTATACATAGTCTTTGCAAAGCCAAGCCAAACATACCTTTCGCTCGTGATAACTAGGTTTACAAGAGTTAAATCTCAGCCAATATTTCGGCGCTAGAGATGAATTATACGCTGTATTCTAATTAGAGCCAAAGACAGAACTTGGCAAGCTTCAGGAGCCACGATGTTCCAAATGCGAAAAAGAAATATATATTAGAATCCGTGACATCACTCTGACGTAACTGCGCTGGAGTTTCTGCGCGAAAAAAAAAAAGCAATTAGAAACTGACGTTCGTTTTTCCTGCTAGTAGTAAGTATATTACCGTGAAATTAGGGAAAATAAAGTTTTGAAAGGCTACTTTCTCAGTCTAAACAGATTTATTGTTTATCTTTAGGGTCCCTTTTAATAGGAATGCTAGTTTCTTCGTCGTTATACAAACCGACAGCGCTGTGAGACGAGTGGCCCACTTTCTTTGCTTTTTGTAGTGCGTTTCTCTCGCGTTGGGAATAGTGTGCGCGCAGCTTGCTCCCCTACGCATCCGCTACGTTTATGGCGTTTCAGATCTCGGGGAGGGCGCCATGGGCATGCAGACAGAAAAATCTGGAAAAAAAAAAGTCTCATCCTCTGCTTTTGCCTGGTGTGATAAGGGCTCCCCCGCCTAAGTTAATAACAGTAATGTATTTTGCCCTTTTAAAACCATCATGTTCTTTACTTTTCGGCTAGCACTGTGCCACAGCGCACGAAACACACATTGCACCTCGCGGTGATCGCATCACAAGTGCACCGTTAATAAACGAGTTCGCATTCTAATTATCCGTGCGTAAATTGATTGTTTATTACTAGAAGGGTGTGGATATCCGAAGGCCAGTAGTTAAGGAATAACTGCTCGCGGTAATGCAGCCCTGTGACTTCTATTGCACAGAGATACCTTTCGCAGAAACGCAGTGCTTCTTCAACCAGAGCAGATTTGATTAATTGTCAACATAAGGTCCGATACTTTATCTACGATCTAAAATTGGTAACATTATCTGGGCGATTTCTCGTGGTTGGCATTTGTGTTATTTTGTTTCTATCAACATCCTGCATCTTTTGCCGTCGTCCAGGGAGGAGCGTACAACATTTAGAGGGCTCGATGCCTTCGGTGACCGGGTACTATGCATTTCCTGTCGTCCGTTGGCCTGCCGTCATTGCTTACATAACTATTTCTCTCTCCGGACACACACGGGCATGCCAGATGTTTCCTGCTTGTCGTAATCTCACGCATTCCTGGAGAAGCGACGGTTTTTACGTCTCGTTCCTCGTCGGCTAAATGTGTTCTATCTCTTGAGAGAGAGAGATAGAGGAAAAGGATAAATTAAAGGCAGGGCAGTTAAACACAACTTAACCCAGTTGGCTACCTTGCAGTGGGGAAGGCTCCATCTCTAGGTCTTTTACAAGGGCAACGCAGACGTTTTCCCAATGCGCCCTTCCATGTAGGCGGTGCCTTGCACTTCGGCTTTGGCGACCTAGTTCCTTCGAAGCGTCTCCCTGTCAGATCCGGACGTGCGCTTATCGATGTCAGCGCATAGGGTGCACTTATCGCTGGTTTCTGTGTCGGCGCGTCGTGTCTTCCCTTTGGGCGATAGTCTGCGGTTGTTTATCTTTTCCCCCCAATTCGCGGCGAGTGATCTTCGGTTCCGTACCTTTTGCGGCGCTGTGTGCGCATTTTTTTTTATTCCTTGTTATTGTGTGAATACGTCGTTGTGGGGATTTTTAGTTATTTTTTTTTTTCGATATACCTTATTGTTTTCTATTCCTTTCACGGAATCTTGACTGTTGACTAATGCTATATGTGTCCTCATCAGAGCTTTGCTTCCCCTGTTTCCGACTAAGCACCGAGATGCTCTCGACTGCTCCTGCGATGGGCTTTAGACTGGGCAGTGGGGTAACAAGTGTTTTCTTTTTTGCTTCACCAACCGTTTAGGCTTAACTGCTATGGCGTTGCGCTGCTAAGAACGAGGTCGTGGGTTCGATTCTCAACCGCATTTGGCCGCTTTTCGATGGGAGCGATGCGCAAGAACGCCCATGGAACTAGGTTTCGGTGCACGTTAAAGAACCCTAGGTGGTCAAACTTAATCTGGAGCCCTCATTACTGTGTGCCTCATGATCGTATCGTGGTTTTAGCACGTAAAACCGAAGTATTTATTATTTTTAATACAATTTTTGTGCTGCTGAACGAACGTGTTTACCCTCTGCTCATGGTTTAAGCAGCTGTGTTGCCGCATTTTTGATAGGCGCTGCACTGAAGGAGATTCTGGAATTTGGTTGTCGCACTAAATCTTTCTAAGGGTTAGTAAAAGCACGAACTATGAAACAGTATTCCTTTTCTCTATGCGTTCATTTATGGGCTTCCTTAAGCATCGATCCATCCGCTATGAATGAGAGAGTCTGCGAAGCGATTAGGAAATAACGGGACGTTATCACTTATACTTTGCTATCGATACTACTTGCCAATGCGGCTTTGAGTCGTTATGTGACGTTAGCCAAGAATTTCCATGGCTACTGCTGGATAGGTTTGAATAGGGGCTGTTCATAACTCTATGGTTGCCCCCGAGTCCTAGCCTCTTGGCCGTGTCTCTTTTGTTTTGAACAAAGATGGACAGAAAGGATAAGTGAAAGAATTTCGCATTTTCTTGTCACGACTCAAGCTGGAATCAAGAAGCCACGCCGCTGAAGCACATTTTGCGAATAACCGCGAGACTTCCTCAGTATTTCCGGTTCGTGTGTCTAGGTCAACCTTTTCATGAGGAATAATCCCGCTGGCTTCCCACGAACGACAATGCTTTTTTTTTTCTGTTGCTCTTCATTCGTTAGGGCTATTCTGCTCTGTCTAATGCGTCCACTTAAAGCAGAAGTGCTGGGATGAAGACGTGAACTTAACACTACTTCGACTCTTCCCCTTTAACTTGGGTAATCAGGCTTTCTTGCATCGCGTGCTTGCTTAACTGCAAAGTATGATTTACAGAGCACACCTGGAAACTAGGGTAAACGTACCATTGTTGGCAGAAAGCTCCAATCTCTCTGTATTTTGTCGTTCTGTGCAGCGATTGCCCTAGTTATGCTGGTTCTGACTAAACGGCCCACAGATTCTTTTGTGGTGAAAAATTCCCCTATATGAGGATTCGGAATTTTGTCAGGACGCCTAATAGGCCTGTCCTATCCACCAAGCTGAGCAACGCAAGCGTACATTGTTCTGTTAGTGCATATATCCATAGTGTCACAAAGTATACAAAGATAATGAGAAAGTCATCACAATGTTGCCCTAAGTTCTGTACAAAGTACAAGAAAATATGTATTGCTCCTGAGAAGGTACAGCAGCTATACCTGTGACTGTTAATTTTACCAACAGGACTGCATCGTGGTTCTTTTCTTTAAAGCAGTTTTATTTGCGTGCCCTCCCGGGTTTGGCGTGGTTTCCGTGTGCTTTTGGGTTGGTCAGTATATCGGCGGCTATATATACACCAAGGTTACAGGTGCGCCGAATGAAAGTACCAGTGAAGGAGCTTATATAACACTTATTCTGTGCTCACTGACAAAATAGTGCGAGTAATAGAACCTTATTTTCGCATAATAATTTGGAGAAATTCTACATAAAACCTGAACATATAGCGTCGGTTCGCAGGCTCCAAAACGCACATACCTCTCAGTGGAAGAGCGCCTTATGTTCAACGGCGGCTTCTTTGATTTATAGTGCTTTCTACGACTTAGCCATTAGGTATGCACCACTGCGTATTTCCACCTTATTGGTCACTCCTCCAAAATGGGTATTTGCCACTGTGACACAAGAGATACACAATCCTTAAATGTGGCCAAATACTATGTGAATACACTTGCCATCGCTATTCTTGCCTCGACAAGGATCATATACACCGCCTTCGTGCTTTTCACGTCGTTGTGAAGACGTCTCACATTTTGCATCCGCGGAAATTGGGGTTTCTATTTCGGCATAGCTTGTGAGCGGTGTAGTGCATGAACATACATGTCGTTACTTTTGTGCTGGATAAACAAACATTAAACGTAGAAAATAAAGCATCGTTTTTTTTTTCGTACGTGCGTCCTCAACCTACACGTTCATATATATACGTGTGTGCGTGCGTGTGTGTGTGTGTGTGTGTGTGTGTGTGTGTGTGTGTGTGTGTGTGTGTGTGTGTGTGTGTGTGTGTGTGTGTGTGTGTGTGTGTGTGTGTGTGTGTTGTACAAAAAGTCACGTGGTCACAGCCCATCAATGGGAGGCGTGGGTGCTGGGTTCCATGAAGCACCACCAGACGGCCCACACATCCGCGGCAGCGGCAGCGCCGGCCGTGCGGGGGCAATAAAGAAGAGAACCAGAAAGCTTGTCTTGACGCATAGCGTTCGCCGCAAGTGTTTTCCGGTGGAGATTACGGTTGCATAAGCTTCAGTGGCCAGGAAGCGGCAACTGTGTGGCCGGTCTATATATAGCACCGCGCGTCGCGGGGTTATATACATATATATTCGTCAAGAAGTATAAGTGAGTCATCATCTCTGCATGCATCGTTCTTCGAAAGTTATCCTGACTTATATACTAAACATAAAACAAATAACTATACTCGCGGACAACTTTCTGTGGCTATGAAGGTAAAGCTGCGGCAGGCAAAGCGCGCACAAGTGAGAGCGCTTCTGAAAAGAGTCCCGCGTTTTAATCCACGTAAGTTTAGGCTGGGGAAGAGAAAACAAACTCCTTATTGGCAACAATGAAATAAGACAGAACACACCACTGAGTGCAAAACCTTGCCTATTTTGCGGCTTTTCCCTTCCGCATCTGAGCAAACTCGAAACCGGTTGCAGGTTGAAGCTGCGTCGATTCAGCGTCGGGTTCCGAGCAACCGAAAGCATTGTCGAACGCTGCCGGACTACTTGGCGCGATAACAAATGTGCAGCAGCCACGTGCCCGTAGCTTTCCCTTCATTTCCACGAAAAGTTGTCCGCGAGTATAGTCTCGTCTCTTTAGGTACTTTAATCGAAGGGTTTCTTTAACTTGGTTATAGCCGGAAGAACTTTTCACTGTATATCATATCAACTTCACTTAAGCGGCTTCCCGCTCTTTTTAGTCTGACTTATGCTCATTCGTGCTTCGTTCGAGTGCCCTGGCGAGCGCCCTTATTCAAAGACCTTGGCTCTGCGTATTCGAGTTTATTGGTGCGCTTTAATGGCGTTAGTGTATTGGTGCAAGGAGCAGCTAGGCAGCGCATCCGAAAATATGTGCCGCCTAACTCTTGTTTCCAATCTCTGGAACCGTACTTTTCTTCCCCAGGTTTCTTTCTTTCTGATTTTTCATTTAGGAAAACTGGCAATCCTATATTGAACGTATATTCTTTTTTTCGCTCTCTATTATTATGTTAGTTTTCTTAAAATTGTCACGGCAGCTCTTCCGGTGCGGCGCAGACTTGTACGCTTTTATGTGATCTTCTTTATATATATTTTTTTTATTTTCCATGTCTTGCGAGAAATGCTACGCATTAAAAATAAACGACAATGTAATTTTGTTTTTGTTTTTTTTTCTATTTTCTTTTTTCTATTGGCTGTCTGCCTTACTTTTTTAACGTTGTAAAGCGGCTATCGTTATTCTTGGATAACTCTTCTGAAGAAAGTTTGGGTTTTGGCAGCCACCCTCGTTTTTTTTTTTTTTGAAGATCAATGTTCCTTGAAGAAACAACTTTCAGAAGCTTTGCGAACGCCGAGCAACTGAGGCCGTGAATCTGAAGGTTCTCAAGTGAACATTAACAAAGTCTTCGTCAAGTGCTCGAGTGGCAAAGGATGGACACAGGAAAAACGGTCCTCTCTGAGTAATCGTCGAAGGCTTCTTACCGTACATTCTCTTTTCCTCGCACCAGCTTGAAATGCTCAGCCATGCAACACATAAAAAAATATAACACCTCAGCAGATACCCCCACTCCTCCAACGAAACACCTAGAAAGAGCGGATCGCTGCTCAACGGGGAGCCGAGCCGCAGCTCTGGAAACCCTTAAGAGGAAGCTTTAGCTCGGGACCAACTCCATATGCCGCCTATTCAAAGACATGCTAAGGCACGAATGCATTTCTGAGATAACCCCTTGGCCGATTTTAGTGAAATTTGTTGCAATTGAGAGACGAAATTATATTCTGGTGACTGATGACGCGAAATTTTGATTTAGAGTTCAATATTTTTTTTTCAAATATTGCCATAAATCGGTAAGTTTGAAAAAAATAAAACCCCGAATTTTACAAATCCGTAACTCGGCACCTAGAAGAGGTATCGTGGTTCTGTCAACTGGATCCCCTAGAGCATCCAAAGAGGACAAGTTTGATGTATCAATTTGTCTTACATGAATTTGTTACAATGTTTTCAAGTATTTTGCAAAAGTCTTACTCATATATTAGTGGTGTACTGAAGAACCATAGATAATATATGACTTTTGTCCGCTCTATATATACTATTAGATGCAATTGATAAATTCGTGTTACAATTTTTCATTGCTGAATTACAGAGTAGTAAACATAATAGTCTTAGTTTCTGAAAGCTGGCGATCTTCAACAATAAAAAAAAAATGACGGCCTAAATAATAATTCGCTTCCAACCGTCACAAAATTTTAACTTTTTCTTGTAGATGTAACAAACCTTATCAAATTCGGTGCGGTGGTTGCCGAGGAAAACAATTTCTGTTATCCATGTATTTAGATAGGAGTGCCCGAGCTAAAGCTTCCTCCTAAGTGGCTAACTTCACCATGAAAGTTCATTACAAAAATAGGGAGTCAAGGCCCGTACATTTAGACCACTAATAAACGTTTGATTTTTTCTTCCTCTCTCTCTTTCTCACGCACCAACCAATGTTCTTGGAATTTTTCAGATATGGTGCGTACGTACCGTTGATCGTTACAAGGGAACAGCGCAGAAATCTGACGAAGACGAAGGGAGGCCCAAAGACGACACACAAAGTGCCCATTTGTCCCTCTCTTTGTCTTCGCCAGATATCTTCGCTGATTACCTGTAACGATGAACGACGTCTCAGACGACCTTACGTCGTCTGAGACGTCGTTACGTGGTCGGGCTTGACTTCGTAGTCCACTTCTCGCATTTGTCGCCCTATATGTTATGGGCCGACGTAACGACGGAGCAGCCTCTCTTTCACACCTCGCCGTCAAGCAGGTAGTGTCCCAACCTTGACGCTGTCGCCGGGTGCGTAGTGCTGGTTGAGGCGCCATAGGCCTCCAGTGTTGGCTATTGGCTGCTGGCCTTAAATGACGCGCAACCGGCGAGCTGAATTAACTGCAACGTTTGGTATGGCGTGATTCGGCAGCATAGCGTCGAGCATCGTTGTGGCTAGGCTGGCCGTAAGCAAACTCAAACGGGGTCGTCTCTGTAGAAGAGGGTCCCATTCCTGACGTCGACGTACATGGTCAGCTTGTCGGCAAGAGTTTTGCTCAAGTGCTCCATGACGTCTTTTTTATGGTGATGGTATTCAAGGTGCTGCGTTTGTCTGTGAGCTTCTCTCTCGTTCATCGAAATGTATTCGACAGTGAAACGGGAACAGTGCGGGATAAGTCACTGTAAATTTATTTATCGCATTCTAAGGAGGGTGTGGTGCGCTCTGTAATTCCTGCCAATTTCTACTAGATAAAAGCCACGTAAAAGCTTCTGTTGTCAGGAAGGGAAAATATAGGGCAACTTGTGGCCTACCTTTCTTTATGTTTTCTTTTCCTCATTTTAATGTTACGTTTCTTTGCGCTAGAAGTGCATTAAGTAAACGTTTGCCCTGCTCTACTTACAGCTTCGCCAACCCGAAAGTGGTGATTGCTTACTGCAAGCTACTCTCTCATTACCGGACGAACTCACCGGCGACGAACCAACATGTGCTGCGCATGCTGCACCGTCTTGCTGTGGACCTCAAGATGTACCCGATGCTCTTCCAAGCCAGCGTCTTCAAGACCTTCCAGAGGATCATGCACGACTGCTACTCGCACCCTAAGGACAGAGTCGACGGTACACTTAAGGTGATTATATTTTAATTGGTTCTTGCCATATCCCTCTAATTTGCATGTCGCCAGTTTCATTTGCATGTGTTCGGTGTCTGAAAAGCAACTGTGCAGTGAGGAAATAACAATATAATAATTATGAATGACATCACAGTTTCACGTGCGATATGATAGCGCAAGACAGGTTGTTCGTCTGATAACGTATGTGGGGCGCACTCAAAGGGCGGGTGTACGAGAACAATATTCGCACACTGCAGGTACTACAGACAGCCATTACCCAGCACATTGCACAGATAACTCGAGCAACGCTCCACCAAGCGCTTAACAATGTGCAGCGCAGCGTCGTGTGCAGACATGTCTTCTAGGCGGTGGTGGACATTTTGAGCATCTTCTGTACCGGTCACTGCTTGGCCGTACGTAAAACTTCAAATTTTATGGCCAGCATTTCCATTGCACAGTTACTTTTCGGACAGCCTGTATATGTGAACTACCATGTATAGGAAATCATGACCGCAGAAAAATATGACCGAGAAGGACAAGGGTTAACTGAGGGACTCTGTTTTTTTTTTTTTTTTTGTCACAACTATACGAAGCAAACAGACAATGAAGGCGGAGAAGGTATAGGGAAATCGACTGTTACGTTTAATTGAAATGTGGAATAAAGAAACCGCAGGTGCACAACTACAGTCATTTCTCAACGCGACATGTTCAATCCTTGCATGATGCACGCGATAGCTAAAAAAAAAAAAGTTAAGCAAGTGTAACACGTTTGTAAAACGTGCACGCGAAAGCCTGTCGCCGCACCGACTGGTAGTGGACCAGTGCCGTCAGCGCCTTCGCACAGGGAGGGGCAGTATGGGAGCGCTGGCATGATGAGCGCCATCGGAGCCAGCTGTGGAAGACGACGACGACGAACGCGCGAGCAGGGGCACGAGCGCGTCTCTGTGACCACGTGACTTTTTGCTCACAGAAGCATCGACACGGTTGTTTGAAGGTTATTGTGCGATGAGGCATATTAGGCTTTCGCCCTAAATACGCGAGAGCAATTGTTTTTGAGCATAACAATGAGAAGAGAGGCGAATAAAATACTGCTCTGTGGAACCGCACCCGCATATTATTTAATCCGAGGGTTCCCGTACATCCGAACAGAAATGTGTGCCTACTACTTCGACCGTATAAGTACTCGCTATCAATGCCTCCGCGCTGACGCATTGCGAGTGCACCTATTTTCTACTGACACAAGCACTGCTTGACACGTACAGGCGTCGGGAGAACTTACTGAAAAGCACCATATAAGTCGTACGATCAGCGCACTTGCAAATCCAACTGAGGGTTCGCTACATCTTCCGTTTTCCACCGCAGATAGCACGGGCGACACTGCAGAATCAGCAAGAGCTAGTAGTGCCGCAGAAGAGATAACTTCGCGCTCTATAAGGGCGTTTGCAGAGAAATTTTAAACGAAATACGGGAGAATATGGTGACCACAATACTGTAAGAGAGAGAGAAACAACTTTATTTAAGTGAAAATAAATTTCACTGAGGGATGGTGGTCAGGCGGTGCCTGGCCGCCACTTCCTCGGCTCGTTGAATGGCCCGGAGTTGCACGTCGAGGCTAGAGTTCCGGAGCACGTTATCCCACTCTTCTTCTGTAAGGAAGGAGGCGCGAGCTGAGGCGTCGCAGACAGACGGTGTCGTTGAGACACCTCTCTATTCTTCCACCGTCGCCAGAGCCACTAATGGCGGTGGCGGCGGACGTGGAAATTCCTTTTGAAACGCGGGCGTCAAGCAACACGTGAACTGAGGAGCACCCGCGAGGGGAGCTGGCTAACACATACACAAATATACAAGAGGCAGCCACCGGCTGTAGGTTGATGGCACAGGAGGCATAATACAGAAGACGTGGGCTTGGCTTCTACCCGCTGCAAGTTGTTCGTTCCGTCCACTTCTCTATTTAAGGCGAAAGCCTTAGGTGTCTATGTTGACGGTGCCCTTGGCGGTGACCTTGGTGAAACTGTGCCGTGACGAAAAATGGCAGACGCGCAAACAGTAATAAAATCACGTCAGAGAATTCTCGGATCGATGTCACATTTATTTCTTAGGGAGGCTCCTATGAACAAAGTAAATTAGTGGCTTTGAAAAGAAGGTTTTTGCTACCTTTCGGTTTGGGTGGGAATCGAACCCGCGCCGCTGTGGTGGGAGACGAGCACGCTTCCCTGAAGCCACGGCGGCTCCATAGTTCTGGCTTACTAAAGGTGTGCCTATACTCGCGGACAACTTTCTGTGGCAATGAAGGGAAAGCTACGGGCGCGTGGATGCTGCACATGTGTTATCGCGCCAAGTAGTCCGGCAGCGTTTGGCAGTGCTTTTGGTTGCTCGGAGCGGACGCTGAATCGACGCAGCTTTCACGTGCGACGGTTTAGCGTTTGCCCAGACGCGGAAGGGAAAAGCCACAAAATAAGTTAACTTTTACGCTCAGTAGTGTGTTCTGTCTTATTTAACTGTAGCTAATAAGCTGTTTATGTTTCTCTCTTCCCCAGCCTAAACCAACGTGGTTTAAAACGAGGGACTCTTTTCAGAAGCGCTCTCGCTTGTGCGCGCTTTGCCTTTGTAGCTTTCCCTTCATTGCCACAGAAAGTTGTCCGCGAGTATAGTGCGTGCCTGATTGCACACGTCACGTCGTCACAGAGACGCGCGCGTGCCACTGCTCGCGCGTTCGTCGTTCGTCACAGAGACGCGCGCGTGCCACTGCTCGCGCGTTCGTCGTCGTCTTCTTCCACAGCTGGCTCCGATGTCAGCGTTCCCAAACCTCCCTCTGCGAAGGCGCTGACCGCACTGGCCCACTACCGGTGTGGCGATTTCGGTGAGTTGTGTCGTGTGCTCCGATGCAATCAGGCTTTCGCCTTCACGTTTTACACACGTGTAACACTTGCTTAATATTTCGTATTAAGGCGAAAGCATTATATGTTTCATCGTTCAGTCGACCTTTAACGTCCTTGAGCGAGAACTGCGTCATTTACGCGAAATCGCACACGATGCCGACTCGGTGTAGTAATTTACTTACTACACCGGCCCGGCACCGTGTCCTCACGCAACAATTTTGATGGTACGCGGGTCACCATTGTCATCGTGTAGTTAAGTTAGAATTAATTCAGACACTCCAACCCACGACCTTCGGTGGGAGTCAAACCCACCACCTTTGGCGTTAAGGCGACGTTAATTAAAGCACAGTTAATGTTACGCGAAGGATGAGTCAATTAGATGAGCAACTATTTACAGATTATATTTACAGCAACGGTTGCAGCGCTGACCGGTTGCATTTACAGCGCGAGCCCAGTTCGTTCTTTCTCCTCTTTTCTCGAGTGATGGCGCCCGTGCGCCTCGTTCAAACAACCAAATACAACGCGCGTGTAGCAGTATAGAGCTAATTAAGGCACTCGAACCCACGACCTTTGATGCTAATCAGGGCGAAATTAACTAAGGCACAGTTAATTAATGTAGCGTCATTTAAGACACTCGTACCCGCGACCTTTGGTCTGAAAAAATGAGAAGTAACAACGTATTCCAGCGAAAAGATCAGGTAATTTAATGAACGCCTCTTGAACGCGCAGGCGCCTTCACCCTCTTTGGCGTATGCTTAAGTGACTCAATTTTATTTCTACACTACAATTAAACGTAACAGTTAATTACCCTACGCGTTCTGTGGCTTCATTGTCTGCTTGCTTCATATGGTTGTAACCTCAGGAAAACGTGAACTTTATGATGGCCTTCATTTTTGTTGATGTACCGAAAGTGAATCATGTGCTTTTAGTTTCGAGGCGCTGACACGAAGGAAAAACGCTGTCGCCAACAGTCGGCAGACTGACATCGGTGTCATGTTGGCCTAGTGTGAACACGCCTTTGGCAGTGCGTGGACTGCTTCGCTACGTCCTGGCCAATGAAATTCTGGAGAAATTGGCAAGGTCGACAAAGGTTATGCACCAACACGCCGCGTTTATCACGCAAGGAAATACTGGCGTCCACCTCACTGTACAAGGATGTCACAAGAAGAAGCGCTTTCGATGTATACAGAAACGTGCGTGTTAGAGAACCATCCATAACTGACATGAGTGTGTGCGACGAAGCATTTATGTTTCGTCACTAAGTACCAACGCCAACATGCTGCCTACGGTCCGCCAACGGCCGTGTCGGCGGCCGCTCGGCGACGCGTCTACGTAGAGGTCGCGTCGGGACGAGGTCTGCTGCTTATCTTGTCACACTTTCTCACACTTTTATTTCGCAACGTTGTGCCTTGTTCGCAGCTAGAGTGGACGATGTTCAAATTGCAGCCGTCGCTACGGCAGCGTTAGTGTGTTTAGAAGCTATTGAAGAACTGCGAGAAATAAAGCCAAGTAATTGCTGAGTGTCTCCGTGACTGCAACCACGGCCGCTGGAGACGCAGGGAACGTACGAAAACCTCATGAGGGATTTAGCAGCTCGATGACGCCGAAGCCTACAGACGCTGGATACGAATACGTCTCGTGTCTACATGTTCTCATCATTTTACACATTCACTGCAAGAAATTGTAGCAGCACCAGCGAGGCAACCCGCTGACATATGAGACAGAGCTACTGCCGACGCCGTGCGAGCTTCCCCGCGTTCATGCCGAACGCGCGCAGCGTCCTTAGCTACAGCCAGCTGACACATGCTGGCGATCGTGCCTTTCAACTGAAGCATGTTTCCATTCATTTTGAGCGCGATTAAGCATGTGTACACGCGTAGCTGCTTCGGCAATCGCGTTGTCGGTGCGATGTTGTCGCTCTGCGACCGATCTCACGACGATTGGCCGCGAACGACGGTTGGCAGCCCGGTTTTGTTGGCGTCGGCGTCACGAAAGCCTGTCACACTGGGACGACTCACTGACGTCAGTCGCGCCGGCGGCGTTGTTGGCCTAGTGTGACAGAGCGCTTCTCAGCGACGCAGTATGTCGACGTTTCATACATCAGGTGCAACACTGTGGAGGCTAGCGATACTTTTTGCAGTGGCTGCGTTCGCACTTACAAATAGTGCGGTGTTTTTGACTAATTTTTGTGGAAATGTGCCTCAGATAAGCTCAGTTGTGAATGAAAAAAAAATAATAATTTACCAGTAGAAACAAGCAAAGCATGTTCTCATACGGCTGCTAATACGTTGTTCTAAAACAGTTTGCTTTTGGCTGTTGTTTTATTTGCAGCCCGACGCGCAGCCTCACGTCCATGCTCGCGCGAACAGACGCCGTTGGCGCGCAGCGAAGCATATACGGAACGCGCGGAGTGATAAATTTTAGTGACCGTACTTCTTACGTAGCTTCCAGAGCGTTGCACCCGAGGAGGTTTAGAACCTCCTTGGATGCAACGCTCTGGAAGCGTCCTTGGTTGCACCTGATGTGTGAAAAGTAGTATAGTCGGCCGATGGTCGGCGTCGGTGTCTTGTTATCTAGTCGGTGTCGTGTTAGCCTAGTGAACAAAGGCAAATTTTTAACCCTCGAGTAACTAGATCTGTACTTACAGGCCACTGTTACGGCCATTGCTTGGAGAACTTCTAATTGTTCGTGCTTTTCTGCTCAGGAACTGGCTCGCCTTGCGACATTCGTCGTGCGAAACTTCGTGGCCACGGCTCAGGAAAACAAGATTGCGTTCGCCGAGTTGCTGTTCTGGAAGACTACAAAGGACGCCTACGAGCTCGTACATGGTTACGGCACCGGATCAAAGTGAGTTGGCTGGTTTCGTCCCATTACCTTTCTTTCTTTTCGGGAGAAGCCAAAGACCAAAAAAAAAAAACGATATCGTTTTCTAAGATTACAGTTGTACGTGCGGAAACTCGATGTGCTTTGCTTTCTTACGGAAGGATCGCGCGAATAATTAATTTGACGCTGTTTAAAATATACCATAAAGACCGAGTGGTGCATCCTTGATTGCGTCGACTTAAGTACTCTGGAGACGGTCAGCTACTCCGGCTTTGTCAGAATTAGATTAGGCTCTATGCTAAAGTAAGTTACATACGACGACGCGTTTGTCGACCGTGTACCACTTCCAACAGTCAGACTTTGGTACTTCAAAAGCTTGTTTCCGTGAAGGTAGAATGTGACATAGAACACCCAATGAAGCATCACTTACGCAAATCGCCACCGTCGTCGACGACGGAACTCCATGGGCGCTGCGCAATACAGCGCGCGATTTCACTTAGGCTAGGTTTTTATACTCGCGGACAACTTTGTGGTGCAATGAAGGGAAATCTACGGAGGCAAAGCGCACAAGTGAAAGTGCTTCTGAAAAGAGTCCCGCGCTTTAATCCACGTTCGGTTTAGGCTGGGAAAGAGACAACATAAACACCCTACTAGCAACAGGTAAGTAAGACGGAACGCACCACTGAGTGTAAAAGTTTAGGTATTTTGTGGCCTTTCCCTTCCGCGTCTGAGCAAACGCGAAACTGTCGCACGCGTAATGCCCTTGTGGCGTATCGCAGACGTACGCGTTGGAAAGCGTCCGCAGGCGCCGCATCGCGCCAGGGCGCGTACGGCGTCAGGCGCGGAGACTGCGTCGCGTGTGTACGCGTTGCGGCGTGGACACCTACCACTGCTAGGATTTTTACGCCCGCGCCGGAAGCTGCCACCGCGTCGCCCGCGCGACGCTCCTCACGTGACCACAGAACGCCTGTATGACGTGACCACAGAACGCCTGTATGACGTGACCACGGCGAACCAGCGTGACTTCAGGAACGACTCTTCGCGCGGCGTGCAGGCAAGCCCGGGCAACGCCTCCTCTTTCTAGAGGAGGCGCTGGCCCGGGCAAGCTGCGTGCTTTGTGCTCGTAGTTCGGCGCGTTTGTTAGGTGAACATGGCAGCCGGGACGAAACGCGCAGGGACGCGCGGCAACTCGTGCATCGTTTGGGTGCGCGCAATCTACCTCTATCGGACGCGACGTGACGTCGAGTGAGCCTTGCGCGTGCGGACGCTTTCCAACGCGTACGTCTCGTTGGGGCTTGAGCTGCGTCGATTCATCGTCTGTAGCGAGCAACCAAAAGCACGGTCAAACGCTGCCGGACTACTTGGCGCGACAACACGTGTGCAGCAGACCAAGAGGAGGCACTGAGCAGAGATGCGCCCGTAGCTTTCCCTTCACAGAAACATAAGACTTGTCTACGGCATTGGTTTGCGGCCACCACGGTGTAAGAAATGTACTTCTTACACCGTGGTGGCCACTAAATATGATAGACGCGGCCGTTTCAGAATTAAGTGTTTGTCGACCTTGAGTAGCGCCTCCTCTAGAAAAAAAAAATGTCGCAGGTTCACCCGAAAGGCGAAGCATCAATTGCGATAGCAAATTAGTAGGGAGCTATACGGAGTAAGGATAGTAGTAGTAGTAGTATTAGTGCAACAGCACCAGCAACGCGCAGAACTGTTGTCGACGCCGTCTGCGTTTTACCCGCGTTCGCTCTGAACGCGTGCGGCATTGGTGACTGTTGCCGGTGCCTCTGGGGGCGGCTCGGAGGTTTTCGACGAGATCAGAACCGGACACTCGTCGAGCAGTGTCGGAAGTCTTTAGCACCTTCTCGCCTTGCAGCGTTTTAACACGAAAGTGTTTTATGCCGGGGTCCACCAAGACTTCACTGACGTATTTCCGTCACGGAAATACGTCATAGAACATAATACAAAGAAAGAAACCAGAAGAAAAAGTTCCACAAACATGCAAAATTTGGAAATCGAACCCACGACCTCTCGGTCCGCGACGATAGATCGCCGAGCGTTTAACCCATTGCGCCACAAACGCATTTGCTGAGAGCTACACAGACGCGCCTTATATATCTAACACTCCTCCGTGTACCCGCGCTCTTGCTCGGGGCGATGTCGCCGCCTACGAGCAGAAAAGAGAAGTACTGCATTATGACACTAACGCGCACCGACAGTGAACGCTTCGGTGGTCTCAGCACTACGACGCCTCGATGTCAGCATTCGAAGGGACGCTGGCATCAAGAAGCACTACCAACTACCAAATAGCTAGGTGGCGTTCACCGTACTCAGCACAGCGGAGCGTGGCCTCCGCAATTAGCTCTGAAAATGTTTCTGAAGTTGATCGCGGAGGCTGCAATTACGACGCGCTGTACGCGCTGATTTGACTCGGTGACGATTCAGTTACGTGCTTTGTCTTGCGCGTTGTATTAGTGTGTCAGTTACGTGCTTCGTCTTTCGCGTTGTGCTAGCGTGTGCAGCGTAGTGCAGCTTCCATATGCACGACGGTTGCTCATGGTCATCGACGTTGGTAGTCGTGATGGAGGAGACGTGCCACCAGGCGTCAGCGTGGGTGCATCAACGCCTAAGGGCGCTTTAGCCACAAAACACCAATAGACATTATATATCAATGTGCAATAAACATTACACTACTTCTGTGAAGACACGTTTCACTTTCGTGTTCTATACCGATTCCTATATAAGAGGGATCAACCACATTTTTTATATAAATACGCATTTGGTGCCGCAGCTAAATGTCGCCTCCCCTCTCTCCCTCCCTCCCCCCCCACGGCCTTTCGCGCGACGGAAGAAGTCGCGTTTGCTATATATATATATATATATATATATATATATATATGGTCATTGTAAAGGAGGAAAGAGACACTTAATGCTGCCGCCCTTCAGGGATGGATGGATGGGTAAAACTTTATTTCATCTGTTTAAGTGTGGTTGAGCCCCTAGATGTCCAGGAGCCCCCTGGCCGACATCTCTAGGCAGGCCCGGTCCACCAGCCATAGCTGGTCATCCGAGCAAGTTGCCCGAAGAGCGGCCTCCCACGTGGAAAAGGAAGGGTTGGGAATAGGTTGTACCGCCATGGGCTTGGGGCAGCCCCACAAACAGTGGAAAAGATCTGCCCGGGGCACTTGGCAGGTGGTACACTATGAATTATTAAGACCAGGGTAAAATAAATGGGGAAATAAGTGCCGTGGTCTGGATCTGGCGCCAGATTGAACTTTGATGGGGGGTATGGGAATGGTGAGGGGCGGGTAATTCTCGTCTACCTTTCCTGTAATACGTGGTAAATTAATCTGGTGGTAGGTGTAGATCCCCTCTCCTGGTTTTTCCGTGGGGTTGGGTGAGGGTCGTCCAGAGTCCGGAGGGAAAGACCTCGGACTTGCGCATTAATAGGGAGCACGACGCAGAACGCGCGTTTGCTCTCCGCCGTGCGTTCGCTCCCCGTGAAAGCGCGCGTCCCTCGCGCGCTTTCATTCGCACATACAGCATACGGCGCGCGGCGACGATTTCATTGCCGTTTGACGTCGTACGGAACCTCACGGCGACGACGACGCCGACGGCAGAAATCCGCTTTGAAAGTCCATATAGTTGCTGTCGCAATAAAAATAGAGGAGGCGCTGCCTTGCATGAGACTCCGATAGATAGCACGTGGATACATACCAGCGCAGGCCAACAGTCGAATCCGTTTATTTGTTGCGTAAACTAAGATATAAGAGCGGCGTTTACATGAATGCGGCAAGTGGCGTATCGCATCGCACTTATGTAAATGGCGGTGATGCCCTACGAAGGCGAATCGCATTGATGCGACAGGAGAGAGAAGTCGTCTCACGCGGTGCATGCAAAGGCTGGCGTATCGCTTTGAGGGAAAGGGACGGCTGACGCCGTTTGCTCTGTTCTACTCACCGGCGGAATGCAAGTCCTCGGAAATTGGTTCCAGCTTGTTTCGGGTGAAGATGGATTGCGCCACACTAAATCGGTGTCGCATGGTAATTACCGTGTTGAGCTAGAAAATTCGACCCGCTACTGTACATTCTGGTGAACGCAGCTAAGAATTTTTTTTTTTTCGGTCTAGCTTCTACCATGTGACTAACTCAGCCCTCCATTGTAGGTTCTCGGAGTATGACTGTGTGTCGTCTTAGAAGAGGACATTTAAATTAACGCCGCACGTTGCCGAAATAGCGAAGGATAAATGGCTTTTTTACACAGCTGCACACTGCAGGCATTCGTAGGCGATAACTTTAGCGTCATGTACCGACACGACAGTAGCCGGTATAATTGTCGTTCTTTATGGTCATGCGAATAGATTCCGGCGCGCATAAGTGAGTTGTAGTGTGCTTTTTTATTTTATGTTTGTTTTTCTATTCATCTGTGTGCATACGTATACGTGTATTCGTGCGTGCGGATGGGTATTTTACCATTACCTTTTCTTTTGTTATTTTTCAGTTCTTTGTTTATTAGGGTGGGGGTGGGTGGGGGTGGGTGGGGGGGGGGGGGATATGTTACCTAGCAGGGTTTGGCAAGTACCCTAGAAGGCCCGGAAGGTTTGTTTAAGAAAATTCTATCCGCGTCAGCATGGTTTGGGGTATTTCTCTCTCTCTCTCCTCTCTCTCTCTTTTTTTTTCTTTTTACTGCCACTGGTGCGAGTGCGCTTTGATTATGATACAGAAATGCGGAACAATCGGGATCACGATTCGGCGGGCCGGATGGGGACGGGAAAGATCGATCGCATATGGTCTGTGAGCCTAACATTACGTGACCAAGTCTGAATTACAGGCTGGTAAATACGCAGTCGATGTGTCTTTGCTACACAGCGTATTTCGGCCTCCTTGGCTAGCGGACGTGTCATTGCCGGCGTTAGCCTTAAAACTGGCCGCAGAATGCGTCTAGCTGCTCCCCAGTGGCAAGCTACGTGAACGAGTCCCCGTGCTGTCATTTCGCTCTCCGTAAACGCAATGCAGCCGTGTAAAACATTTGATAGGCAGTCAAAGGATCTCGGGCCTCCGTCCTAAATCCTCCGCCGTGCACCGTAACAGGCGCGCTTAAGCGCCCCTTAGGTGCTTCGGTGTTTTTATTCCCGCTGGCGAGGTGCGAACATCTTCTCCTCAAGACAAAAAAAAAAAAAAAAAAAAAAAACGAAGAGGGAGATCTCGGGGGGCCGGCGGTGGATTGTGGACAGTGGGACTTCCTTTGATTCGTGGATGGCGAACGTCTATCTTACGAGTTTCGACTGCGGGTCAGTAATCTGATCCTCTTGGTCTGCGTGCCTAAAAGGATAATAAAGAGACGCGCTGATGCACTTCATGTATATCCTCGTAAAGTATCCTGTAAAAAATTTATCTGCGTTTCTGGGGCAGAGAACGACTTAGTCATTTTTCGATGGGGGCGAAATGCGAAATGCGAAACGCCCGTTTACCGTGCATTGGGCGGACGTTAAAGAGCCTAGGTGGTCGAAATTAATCCGGGCTCCTTCACTACGGCGTGCCTCATAATTATTTCGTAGCTTTGGTACGTAAAACTCTAGAATTTGATTTTTTTAAGGCTCTAATTTATCTGCTAACGATTATAGATAGAGAATGAAAGGGAAGCCCGACAGTGTGTTTTGAATTTCGTGCCGGAGTAACGGGCCAATGTCGTCAGTGTATTCCCCCCCCCCCCCCCTTTTTTTTTATCTCCTGGAAGGTTGGCCTAGGTCAGAGTGATCAGCTGTTCTCTGTATCGTTGCGAACTCTTAAGTTAGATCTGTGTGTTTGTTTTTGACCCACTTCTACGCCGGTTATTTTGTTCGGAGCTGCGGTATGACCTCTTCACTGCTGCAGTCGAGACGTTCTCTCCTGGAAAACGAGTTTGGAACTTCCGTCTTTGAGAAAGAAAGAAAAAAACGCTTCTTTTGACTTCGAATGTTCTGCTCTTAAAACGCCGCGTATATCTCCGTGCATTCCGCCTTCCCCCTACTTTTTGCTTAATGCGTTCCCGCCATCTTTCTGCTTCTCGAGTAGACCTCCCTTTATAGGCGTTCCCGAATCCCCTACAGTTTATTTTCCGTTTTGACGATGCTTGCGAATTCGTCGTTTTGTCTTGTGCGCATTTCAACGTTCCTTCCAGTCCCCTCAGGTATTGGTATTTAGACGCTGCCTCGTATTTTCCGTTTCTTCCGCCTTCCGTACGGATTAAAAACTTGTCAAATGTAATCTGTCTTGATTTTCTCTCTCTCTCTCTCTCTCTCTCTCTCTCTCTCTCTCCTTTTATTTTCTTGTTTCTTTTTTATTCCCGCTACATTTTTATTAGCAATGTGGTCGTGGGAGCGAATTATCCGCTTCCTCCTCCTCGTTATCGTTAGAAGCGAAGATCACGTTACTCGCTCGCAGAACTGCATATTTTACTTTCCCGATTACCCGGCTGCTTTCGTATTGACGAGATTTTTGGAAATTGGCTCGCTTCCGGCCGCCCGGATTCCTGGAAAAGCTGCCTTACCCAATATCGCCAATGAGTAACAGTCAAAATAAAGAAGACAGAGAATGAATCCATTTTACGACGCCAATGATGCCGGGTTCCATGCCGCGACTGCGCGTTTGTCCCCCTCCTCCCCCCGCCCCCGTTGATGAAGCGCCCCACGAGAGTTGCACGAGGGAGGAAGTTGGAAGCGTTTTCTGCTGATGGAAATGAGCAAGGTGCGGGCGAAAACTAGAAAGTGCGAGATTGTATGGAGAAGGGGAGAACGGAGAGGGATGTAAGGGCCAGGAAGAGCGATGTAATGAGGGCGAATGCAGAGGAAAATGGAATAGAGAAATCGGGGCTTTGAGAGAAAAGCGAGGATATATATGTGCTTGCGGGGGGAAGTAAACTTTTGGAACTCGCAGGCGTAGCACTCTTCCTGGTCGCTAAGAGAATGAAGCGAGAAAGGATAAGAAAGCAGAAAAAAGTAATACACTTTGAGGGGGGGGGGGGGGGGGGGCGAAGCGAAATGCGTATACTGCGTCGTCGGTCCGCGTCCCGAAAGAGGCATGGAGACGAATGCCTACCCAGTCGATATATGGCTCGCGTTAGCCAGTTAACGTTGCGAATCCGTGAGGCATCAATAAGAAGAAAAGGGCCAGGGATGGAGTTTGCCGTCGTACCAACCCCATTTTTTCCAACTTCACCGTTTACGTCTTTTCTTCGCTCCCCTCCCGATCTCGTTCCTTTATTTTCCTCGTCGAGTGAGTGTGAGGTCACTGAAGAGTGGAAAAAAAAAGAGAGTCCTCGTCTGCAGTCCCTGTAATCAAGGAACGACTGTGTGGAAGCAATAAACTAAGAAGGGGAAAAAGAAAAAAAAAAAGCATAGCAAGAGGACGGAATCGGAAGGAGCGTCGTGAACTCGGGTCTCCCGAGCGCTGTGCTTTCGTTTCAGAGATAGATGACCTCACTATATTACCGCCTCCTCTGCCCACAGCTCTTCAGTGACTAGTAGTTCTCGTACTGCGTTGTTGTTGGTTACCTAGCCCTTTGCACCTCAGTGTGCCTCTGCCTGATCCTCTTTCTCTTTAAATGCCACCGAACTTCGTAAATAGTGGAATTGGTCGCACCGATGCGATAGGGGCTCTATTTTTTCTGGAAGTACTACTGTCTGCCTCTTAAACAAAACGAATTTTTCCGGTCTTCACAAGTTCCGCATCTAATAACAATGTAGCATTTTCGCACTCGCTGTTATGCGTATATATATATATATATATATATATGTGTGTGTGTGTGTGTGTGTGTGTGTGTGTGTGTGTGTGTGTGTGTGTGTGTGTGTGTGTGTGTGTGTGTGTGTGTGTGTGTGTGTGTCCGTGTCCGTGTCCAACAGTATTTTTTACGGCTGTGGGTGTGCGCTTGGACTACGTTGTTAGTTGCCTTGTTTACTGTATTTGGCCTTAATAACGCGTAATCAGCGACCAGTGCCCGGTTGAGTGATATTGCTTCAAGTGTGTAGACAGTAAAATCCCTGCCATCGTTTTGTTTGCCTACGTGTGATATTACCTATGTTCGTTATTTGACAATTAACTGTTGTGCAAAATCCGGCTATGCAAGTTGTCAACATTTGCAGTGGGTTGAGGATAAGGGGGCGCTAAAAAGCTGTCTAAATTAGGGTGCCTCGATACAGGTGACGCTGACATCTAGGTACCCTAGTATAAAGATGAGCTGAATTACTTAATTTGGCTTCTACGATATTAATACAGTTAATTTTAGCGTCAGATATGAGCCTTAGTAATTCGCAAACGACGCACAAATCGAAAAATCGGGTGGCGAGGCCGTTCGGAAGTGCCCCCATCAACTTACTGTGACGTCATGGACTTTAAAAGCGTTTACGTGGATATAGTTGTAAGTGTTTGCAGATAAACGAGGAATATGTTGCGTTCTAGAGGGACCAAAAACTCACCACAGCAAGGTTTGATTACTTTTCCGGCCTGCCTCAAAGCGACCTAAATATGAGAAAATACTTCGATACCCGCAAAGTCGCACTGACGCACCAGCGCTGAGATTGCGGCGTGAAACTCCAAAGAGAGAAGCTTGGCGTTTATGTACTCCAGTAATAATTAACCTTTATTTGAAGAAACGTTTTTTGTCAGCCTGAACTGATTGAATCTAAACCGCGGTTCTTTAGTGTCACTTGCCGAATAAGTACATAAATAATAAATTCCGCAGTTCACTATATACGAAGATAACTTTTGAGAGAGAAAGAGATTGACACAAACCGAAGGACGTTGTAGCACATGGAAGTGTAAGGCGCAGTCGCCCACGAAGCGACGCGCTTGATATGCATCGAAGCTGCAGCCAAGGGCGAGCCGAGATTGCACTGGGCGCCGAGAGGATGCCTCGAGGCCCCCACCGTTTATCTCGCGTGCTGAAATCGATGTGCTGGTGCCCGGAAGCATCGGCAAGCATTTGCATAAGCGACCGGCTGAGAGAGAAGCTTATTCCGGCGGGGGGCAGTCGTACCCGCATATACCGAGTCGGCGAAATAGTCTGGGGCCGCCGCCGGATCTGTGGCGTTCTCTCATTCGGTCGCTGCGCTGACACTGCTCTTGGGAACGGCGATCAGTGGGCGAAATTGGAAAGTACGCGTACCCGCCGCGACAGCTTAATGGCTATGGCGTGGCGCTGCTGGGCTCCAGGTCAGGGGTTCGATTGCAGGTCAATGCGGTTCCAGCCGATTGCAGCGGCATTTCCGATTTTGCGGAACGCAAAAAAAAAAGAAAGTTCGTGTACCGTGCTTTGGGCGCACGTTAAGGAACCCCAGGTGGTCTAAATTAATCCGGACCGCCCACCCATTATGCCGTGCCTCATGATCCACTGTGCAGTACGTTAAACATCGTAGTTTAATTTTGTTTAATTTGAAAAGTATGCGATGGTAGGGGGGGGGGGGGGTGGCACCCAGTGAATTTCACTGAGATCGTATTGCGTCCTTGAGGCTTTAATTGTCGCCAGTGTTCGAATCTATTTCGACGTCAGTCGTCAATCGTTGGGGATGGTGTAATCGATAATGAGAGGAAGGCACGTCGAGGGATGAGCGAAAAGCTGTGTTCGGCAGTTGATTGAACTTCAGCGCACAAGAAGAGGCACATGATCTATACTGTTTCTTCTATGTAGTGGTTCGTTGGTTCTTAATGACAGTAAGAGCGCAGCTGCGCCTCTTGTTAACCCAAGTGAGCCATTAGAATAAGCGAGGATGTTTTTGCATGATTTTGGCCGTATATCGGCAAGAATCAGAGTTTACCCGGAGGTAAGCCCGCACCTCCACCAAAAATGTTACGGAAGAAATATACTTACACTGTATTTACAAAAATGGCAGTGGCTGACAAGATCATAACTCGCGAAGTCCAGAGCGTCGTCTCCTTCAAGTCATCTCAAAACGTCTTCTTCATCGCTCTGTCACAATATTTCTATAAAATTAAGGAACACACTTAGAAGCCAGGTTGGTTGGTTGCCAAGTCCCGGGTCAAACGGCTCTAATTACTATAAGAGTTTGCCAAGGATTCTGCCGTATAGGAAAAGGCAAGAATAGGAGAGCGAAATAGAATAAACTTTATTCAAGAACCCCGGTCCGGGTTCGCCCGCTTTGTTCTAGTTTTCTGCCCAGCCGACCGTCGTGATTAACTCGATCATGGCTTGTAGGTAGTAAAGGGGGGAGTCATCAAGTGTCGCAGGTCTACGGGTGGGTGAGAGTTTAGCAAGGCTCGCCTGAATAGCTGGACGATTCCCCGGGCTATCCCACAGAATGTGAGCATTATCCGGGAAGCCGCCACATGCCATACAAGAAGGTCTGCCAGGCAAACTCTGTATGTAGTCTTGGAAATCTGGGGACACGAGAGAGTGCGTCTGCGCACGCCTCCATAGTACCGCCTCTCTTCGCTTCATGTGTGTGTCTGCTTGCGGATACTTCACGCAGTTGTTTCGTAATTCGTCCAGTTTTTCGCGCCTTTCCGCCTTCGCGAAGGTGTATTGCTCTTTCAGACTCGGTGGATCCGGCCACCACAGGGGAGGGCCCGGGAGACGCGCGGCATGTGGCATGTGCCACTTCGTTCCCTCTGGTCCGAGTGCGACTCGAAATCCACTGAATCCGTACTTTAATGTTAGGGTGTGCATATACGTCTCAAAGTGAGCATGGTGGGAATTTTTTTTCTAAGTTAGTAATGACATAGGCTTAGGCGCATCTTTCTTTTTCTCGTCTTTCCCAGCAACTGGCTTATAAGCAGCACTTATTTGTGACTTTCATTCAGGCGTAGAGCGATCGCTTGCTACTATAAAGAAGTCGCAGTTTCGCCCGAAAGGCGGAGCATCAATTGCGAAAGCAAATTAGTACAGAGCTGTACGGAGTAAGGATAGTAGTTTTACCGGCTGCATAAACTTGGACACATTCGCTTACTAACTGAATTAACAAGCATGGTGTCAGCGCACACAAGCAGACATGAATAGATCACACTCTATGAACGCACACAAACACTGTCAAAACGCTGGCGTGAGCAAGCGCCGCTGGCGCAGCGGGTGAAGGTTCGCGCGGTTTGTCGCTTCAGCGGAAACTGAGCGTCGAAAGCACAGCACATACAAAGGTATGAGCCGTGTGGAGATCGCTTTCTAGATACGGTGCGCGCGACCGCCCGCAGCCGCGCAAAGTACAAGTACGGAGTTGCTGGCAGAGTAGAAGCCGCACCCCGTCCCTCCCGCGCTGCCTTCTCGCTTTCCTGCTTTCGCGTGGGAGATTGAGCCGCCAGTTCCCCTTGCGCCTGGTCGCAAGATAGGCATTTGGTGCCGCAGCTAAACGTCGCCTCCCCTCCCTCCCTCCCATCCCCCTACGGCCTTTCGCACGAGGGAAGACTTCGCGTGTGCTCTCCGCCGTGCGCTCACTTTCCGCGAAAGCGCGCGTTCCTCGCGCGCTTTCACTCGCACATACAGCATACAGCGCGCGGCGACGATTTTACTGCCCTTAGACTTTATACGGAACCTCACAGTGACGACGACGGCAGGAATACGCTTGGAGTGTCCATATAATTGCCATCGCAATAAACGATCGACTATACGATCACAGCGCTGGTATATCCTGGAGCGATAGCTCTCCCGAGACAGCTGCGGCCGCCGTCACCGAAACGCGTGTAGTGGGTGTCCGATCAATATCATGTATCTGGCCTTCATCTGAAGCGAAACGTTATATATTGTTCTAAGCGACCTCTGTAGTGTTCAACTTAGTCTTAAGCCAGGCTAAAGAAACGAACTATTTAGCTAGGGCAGCATGGTGTTCGATGGGGATTAGAGCCCCGCAGTATCTTCTTTTTTTTCATTTTCATTGGCGAAACGTCATACCCCATTTCAGCGAAGACTGCGTTCCTTTATGTGTAGGTTTTTCCCCTTCCGCCTGCCTTTGCGCGCACTTTGTGTACAGCTTCGCGTAAGTGCAAAATCAGTGACCCTCCGATAATATGTGAAATTGATATTCCGTTCCTCAATACGGTACACCCGGAGGCATTAGGCTTTTCAAATACATTTGAGCCGGTATTATGGAGCGATTCTGTTCTCATTATATTGCTATTCGCTCTTCGTCAGTGATAGCGTAGGCAGAGCGCCGCTCCGCCCACGCTATCGCCGGCAACGGCTGCCCGTAAACGAGGTTGATATGAAATGAATGGAATTGACAGAAAGGAATCCTTACGTCATACCGGCCCTGAATCCACCTTTGAAGAATTGTCCATCTTGACATTCATTAAAGGCTTTTTTACTCGATTCTCGTTGCAGGAAACTCAGCAAAATTATGTGGACTGATGAGCAAGTGTACGAGCTGAAAGTTCTCTACGAACGCTACAAGGATGAGGCGACGCCAGGTGAGTGACTGCACCGGTTGCAGTTTTCTCTGACGTATGTTGCTACCGTGCTCCTTCTTTATAATTAGTTTGCCGTGACACTGCTAAAGTGTGTGACGTCGTGCTGGGCCTTTGGAAATGTTGAAGTTCGAAGATTGAAGTTTGTTCGCCGAATAATTACATGGCGAGGCCCGAGGAAAAAAAAAGCTTCATAAGCAGTTTGGCGAGACCATCAACCCCTATTACGTAGGCAGCAGTCGGTAAGATGTCCCAATAACGCTATAAAATTATAGCGGGAAGTGCTTTGTGACATTTCTGCATCACAAACAAACGAGAACAACAACAAAAATAAAGAAGGGACAATTTAGATTTTCACACTTTGTGGTGTAAGCATTCAATAGAGGTTAACGCACAGGCCACGGTATATGTGTGCTGGTGGTTCGCGAAAAAGGAACGGAAAAAAAGTAAATAATGTACCAAGCACACATTTAACGTATGCGATTACTGTATACATACTGCTTGGAGTATTTCTTGTTGTGTTGGTTGGTGAAATGCAGTTACAGAAGAGGGGCTCAAATTGACACCCATACAAGGAGAAGGGCGGACAAGACGAGCCCCAGCACATGAAGCGCGCTTCTTATCTGTGTTGTGCGAATGTGCTTCAATATGCGCTCTTTTACTATACACACGGCTAGTTGCATGCGCGCAATTTGTACGCTGAAAACGCGACCATGGTTTACTGATACGTAATAGCCTAAATATGGACTCGATATCCAACGTGCGCTATACTGGAAGTTTCCTCACATCCTACTAGGTAAATCATTAGCCCGGATTTGGTGAATAGCACGCGAAATAAAAATGCGCTTGCGGCGTCCAACAGTCGACGAAGGCAATCATAAATTGATATTTAATTACCTTAGGAGCTCTTATCCAAATGCATGGAAACAACGGAGAAATCGTTTTGCTCCTCACGCGCTGCACCCACTTTGATCGCGCCAAAAGAAAACTTATACGGACTTCCGGAAGCAGATTTGAAATTTAGGCGGTCACCTTCTCTTCTTGCCTACTAAGCAGCTTCTCGTGGTGAGAGTGGCTGTGTTGGTTTGCAAAAGCTTAATTAATACAGCTTAACCTGTTACTTCTATACGTATAGTATCCAGTTAAGCGCGATGAAAAATAGCGATTGGCCTCACGACAAAGGTGTCCTGTGGTTCGACACTTTTATGGAACCTATCCGAAAATGTCGCAAGAAAGCATACACCTTCTGCTCGACACCTATCCCAGAGCTAGGTTCCTAAAATATTTCCCTTTGTTGCGCCGGCGGCGTTGTGTAACGTGTGGACGTATTTCACGTATAGGCTCCCCACGTGAACGCCTCCAAACTGAAGGAATTGCGCTTCCAAAAACTGGATTCACGGCCAGTTTCGTGGGGCTTCCGCCTGTGGCCGCTCTCCTTGCAGAAATTGCGCAACGATTGCCGCGCGTGCGTGCCCTTCAGTGAACTTGACAGAGGCTAGGGATTCACTATGTTCTCGGATGAGGAAGAATATATAAGCTGATAGGCAGCATAGACATGGCAAAATGACTTCGCTGTTGTACGCGGCTCAGCGTCACCGAAGTATATATGTTTCCACACTACGGAGAGGAGAGCAAGCGGGCAATGTTAGAAATACTGTTATACCGCACGAAAGATACTCTTTCAGGCACATTTCTTGTAACTTTCTTTTTTCTGCGACGCTTTTACGCGGCGTCTGCGAACAGCCAATCCCCCCGAAAAATATTATGCCCTGAAGTCCGCCGTTGCTTGAATGCAAGTTAAAGAACGAGAAAGGAAAAGAAAAGAAAACAAAGCAATAACAAGGAAGGGAGCCCCCCTCGGGGTAGGAAAAGCGCATTACGGCAGGTACGCAAGCGCTGTCTGTTTCGTGCTGGGAAGAAAGGAGTCTTGCACGAATGCCTTTCTGTCGCCCCTAGCACTTTCATTGCTTTTCGAACGTCATATATGGCAGTCAGTTGCCAACGTTTTCTCTATTGTTTTCTTGTTACGCGCTCCCTGTCGCCTTCCCTAATCTCCGTGTCGTCGACGCACGTGCGCGTTCGGCGCACTGCGTGCGGAAGTCAATGCGAACTCAGGTGCGAAGGCGCCGTAAGTCGAGCCCAAATGCGCCTCACGTGGCGGCGGCTTTCGGGCGAAAAAAAAAAAAAAAAAAAAACTCTTTCCGAGCGCCACGCTGCGTATTTGCCAGTGCGGCGTCGTACATACGTGGAGCGTCCTCCGCCTTTTCTTTTGCCGCCATTAATGTTTCGTTCGCGAGGTTCGAATCCCCCAGTCGCAGCCTACCTTTCTTTTCTCTTCTTCATTTGTTGATTTGTCATCGCCCGGCGTATCGTATGACGCTGAACCTTTTTTGTTCCTGCATTGGCATTAGGGGAGTTGTGCTTTCTGCTTTTATTATAATTCAGAATCGGAGAGTGCGAGCTAAGATCGCGCTTCAATACCGCCGCGAGGTTCTCAGCGTGCTCTGCACCCGCCGTGGTGGTGCGGTGGCCATGACGTTGAGCTTCTCAAGAAGCACGAGGTCACGGTTTCGATTCCCGGCCGGAGCGACTGCATTTCGATGGGCGCGAAATGAAAAAGAAAAGAAAGAAGCTCGTGTACTTAAATTTAGGTGCACGTTAAAGAACCCCAGGGTGTCAAATTTAATCCGGAGTCCTTCAATGCGTCGTCTCTCATGGACCCAGCGTTGCTTTTTGACGTTTAACCCCACGAACCAACCAATCTAGCGCGCTCTGTCAACAGTCTGTAGCATATCATTCACTCTGGCTCTTTGGACGCCAAGCGCGCCTTTGCTGTGGCGCGTTGTTCGGCATCGTCTTCGTATGCCTGCTTGGCGGACGACAGAACGGCGAATTTTAGAGTGCGTGAATTTTACTTCGCGCGATCGCGACTACGTGTGTGGTTCATATACAGTTTTGAGTAGGAAGCGCTTCCTTCGTTGAGTCCGGCAGTTCTTTTGGTGAACTAGTTGAGCGCCTGAGAACGCCACAAATGTTGTCTCCTGTGTATTCTTACGTCCACCACAGATATTTCGGAAAGAAAGAAGTGTAGATGTAGAGGGTGATATCGAAAGGCTTCGTGACTAGCCTTGTTTTAAAGAAAGTGATTTGTTTAAGTGCATTCGAATGCTGTCGCCTTCGAAATAGTCCCCTTGCGCAGCAATACAGCGCTTTCGGTGTTACTGCCATTTTCCGAATATTTAATGCAAGTGTTCCTTCCTTTACGAATCAAGCACCTGTTTGTAATTCGTTCTTGATTTCAGCAATCGTTTCAGAATGGTTACCCTTGAGTGGTGTTTTTAATTTTGGGAATAGAGCGAAATAAGTGGTACCGAAACCTGACGAATGACCTGTCTTTCACGCTGAGGATACTCACTATAGGGTAGAAACTTTGGTGTACGGGTACCTACCTTGAAACGAAGCAAACAGTCGTGGCAGTGGAAAAGCCCAATGTCTCCAGGAGTGAAGAAAACAAATATGCTGGGCATGTCCGCAGCTCGACAAAGCGCATCCTCATCGCCTTTTTCGACATTCGCGGTATTGTGCATCAGGAATTATTCCCGAATGGCCAGAATATGGACAGCGAGTTTTACTGGTAAATTTAGGGCTTCATGAGGGAGGGGCGTTCGGCGAAAGCAGCCCTATCGGCGGCTCACGAGGAGCTGGATGCCGCACGAAGGCAATGCGCCCTGTAACAGAGCACTCTCCGTGTACACTCGAGTTTCTCGCCAGAATCAAATAAGGTTTCCCTTCCATATGCACAATACTCGCCATATTTGGATCCTTCTCATTTCGCTCTGTTCCCAAAACAAAAAACGCGGCTCAGTATTCGCCGTTTTCATACGGTTGCTGAAATGAAGAACGAATTGCAAAAGGGGGGGGGGGGGGGGGGGGCTGGAGTGGTACAGGAAAAAAATGCTTCCAGTAAATATTTGGAACGTGGCAGCAACGCGAAAAAGCGCTGTATTGCTGCGCAAGGAGACTATTCCGAAGGTGACAGCGTTTGAATGTGCATAAATAAAAGGACCGTGCAAAAAGTGATGGAATTCAATATGTTAAGTCTAACGTTGTTAAGAGATGGGAAGAGAGCGGTGTGGATCAGAGAGCCAATGGGGATAGCCGATATATCCTAACTGACATTAAGAGAAAAAAAAAATGGAGCTGGGCAGGCCATGTAATGCGTAGGATGGATAACCGGTGGACCATTAGAGTTACAGAATGGGGAACCAAGAGAAGGGAAGCGCAGTCGAGGATGGCAGAAAACTAAGGGGAGTGATGAAGTTACGAAATTTGCAGGCGCAAGTTGGAATCAGCTAGCGCAAGACGGGGCTAATTGGAGATCGCAGGGAGATGCCTCCATCCTGCAGTGGAACAGGAGCCAGTCTCGAAACGTTCCGATACATCCCCGTATTTACAGATGGCATTCAATGGCTTAGCCAACACGCGTAGAAAAGCGTTACTTAGTTCAAATCTTCGTCTTCAAGAACGCAAACCATTTTTTCCTCTTCCATCAATACAGACTGTGGCAGTGTTATGCTTCATTGTTCTAGGGTACATTCGTAGCTTTATCATAACCTTGGAGTAGGGGCCAACTTTCCTTTTAAGTGAGCGTCGCAAAACGAAGGGCCTTCTACTACGCGTATTTCTCAGTTGCAACTTACTTGCGAAGGACCACTTTTTCAAATAATTTGTGCACTGTGGCCGTTATCACAACTTTACTTTTCTTGCCTTAAAACGTATAAATTGATTTTTCTGTAGTTTTCGGGTATCGGAAGCTCACTTAGACCTAGCTTTGGCCGGTATAGTTTCCACCAAAGCCACGTTATACACCTGCTAAGGCTTCTTTTTTATCGTTCTGTACTCATTCTCTCTCTCTCTTTGCTACAACACTTGTCTCCCCGCGCGTGTGGCTTTTTTTTTTTCTTTCTTTTTTTTCTCTCTCGTTTGTGTCTTTGCCAGTAGTTGCCACCGCCCTGTCGTCACTCATGGCACAGCTGAGGCCCTGCGGCCGCGTTCGAGGCGATTGATGCTTTTCCGATGCCCTGAAGAACCCGGCAGTAAAAACTGCCGGCGCTGCGACCAGAGCTCACAAGAAAGTTTGAGGCCCTTGTGCGTCACTTCTCCAAACTTTCCTCAGTTCAGTTCATATATTATTGCTATTTCTTGTCTCTCTCTATCTATCTCAGCATTCAACTGTCGTCTGCAGCCGAGTTAACACGTCTGACAAAATGAACGATACGACCTTGAGAGGAATCGGAGAATCGCTCAAGGCGAATCAGTAGCAATTGCTTTGGTGGGTTTTGTTTAACTTTGTGTTGAGCTTTCTTTGTGTGTGCGTGCGTGTGTGTGTGTGTTTTCCTTTTTTTATTGCGATAGCAATTATATGGACACTTAAACCGGATTTTCGTCGTCGCCGTCGTCGTCGCCGCCGTCGCCGTGAGGTTCCGTATAGATTCCAAGGGCGATAATATCGTCGCCGCGCGCCGTATGCCCGACCGAAAGCGCGCGGGGGACGCGCGCTATCACGGAGGACGAACTCCCCCGCGCGCTATCACGGAGAGCGAACGCACGGCGGAAAGCAAACGCGACCGTCGCGCGAAAGGCCGTGGGGGTATGGGAGGGAAGGAGGCGGGGCGGCGCTGTGCTTCGGCACCAAAGGCGTATCTTGCCACTCAATCTCCCACGCGAAACCAAGAAAGCGGGAAGGAGGGGGGGAGGGGAGGGGGGGGGCAGCTTCTCCTCTGCACAACCCCTGCACTTTGCCCTGCGTTGGCGGTCGCCCGCAGCGTCTCTTATCTCCACACGGCTCTGACCTTTGTATGCGCTGTGCATTCGCCGCTCAGTTTCCGTTGAAGCGATAGACCGCGCGAGCCTTCGCCCGCTGCGGCGTTTTGACAGTCGTTGGCTGCGGTCATTCAGTCTAATCTATTCATCTTTGCTTGTGCGCGCTGACACCACGATCTTTAATTCAGTTAGTAAGCGAATGTGTCCAAGTTTATGCAGCCGATAAAACCACTATCCCTGCTCCGAATAGCTCTCTACTAATTTGCTATCGCAATCGATGCTTCGCCTTTCGGGCGAAACTGCGAAATTTTTTTTTTTTTACCTAGCCAGAATAGTTGTCGGGATAGATTAAAGTTTCCAATGGCGTATTAAGTTTATAAGTTTAGTTGAGTAAGCTTAGTTCTCTGATGCCTTTAGTTTTATTTGAATCTGTTCTACGTGAAGTTCATATTGTGGGGATAACAATCTAGCGACTATTTCAGCACGCTACGCCAACAGGAAATGTCTGTTAGCGAAGATTTGGGCCTAATGCATGCGCTGTGGAGCTCTGAACAGCGTCGGCGCATTTCAGTGTACGTCGCAGTAAAACGTTCATTAACCGTTTTCTAAAAGTTTTGCAACCATAACCACTTTCACGCATGCCAGTATCACTTCTGCACTGAAGTCACTTGTCACATAAAAGAGGAATTGGAAGAGCTGCCAAACATTCTGTAGTGACTTGTCAAGCTGGTGAGGTCGCGTCGTTAATTTTATCCTATACAAGAGGAAATCTGTACTCGACGTCGTCGCTTTATCTCAAGGGCGACTAGGCAGCGATAAGCTATGAAACGGGTGATGACATTGCGCCTTTCCAGTACGCCTTTCGGCTGTCGAAGAGCACAGAGGCCATTATCATCCGCGGTGGCTGAGTGGCTTGCGCGTTCTGCGGCTCAGCAGAAGTCGCTGGTTCGATACCCGACCGCGGCCGCCGCAATACATTGCAGTAGAGTTCGCTATGGCGGTGCTTTGTATGCACTCTACCGCGAAAAGCAGCTGGTGTAGTTTACAAGCTACAAATGCAGCAGGAATTCGCACCTCAAAAAGGAGTTATATGAATGAGCCAGTCGATTCGATCTTCTTCCCCCTCCGTGCGCGTGCATATACGTATAGATACGCTTGTCTTCGCTCGTCGCTGCTTCCGTGTTTCGTTCTACCTCCTTGTGCACCTTGCTCCGGTGGGAGATTGGGAGCTGCATTCCGAACACGACTGCCGGGTAGTCTGCGAGCCCCCTGGCCTGAAGGCTTCTGTGTTTCAGCTGGTATTGAGCGTGATAGTACGTGTAAACGTACCATGTTGTCTTACCAGTGCGGTCCGTCCTATCACGACGCGCATCTGTAGGTGGGCATGTGTTCGACTTATGTGTTCGTCGACCTGTGTGTTCATCGACCCATGTGTTCAGTATACGCTCTCGGTATTCGCGTTTCGGCAGTGAGCATTCGCTGCGACCACGTCGCGTTTTACGAACGGACCTCCCTCCCTCCAACTTTAAGGGGCCCTTTGTTAGGCGCCGTGGGAAAATTTCGGTACACTGGAAGTTATGGAGCGTTAAAGTCCATGTAGCGTTATACCGCTATAATTTTATTGTGATAGCAATTATATGGACACTTCAAGCGCATTTCTGCCGTCGTCGTCGTGAGGTTCCGTATAAAGTCCAACGGCGATAATATCGTCGCCGCGCGCCGTATGCTGTGTACGCGAGTGAAAACGCGCGAGGGATGCGCGCTCTCAACGCGCGGCGGAGAGCAAACGCTACGTCTTCCGTCGTGCTAAAGACCGTGGGGGGATGGGAGGGAGGGGGGGGGGGGAGGCGTCGTTTAGCTGCTGCACCAAATGCTTATCTTGCGGCCGGGCGCAAGGGGAACTAGCGACTCAATCTTCCACGCGAAAGGAGAAAAGCGGGAGGGCGCGGTTGCGGCTTCTACTCTGCCACGAACTGCGTACTTGTACTTTGCGCGGCTGTGGGCTGTCGCGCGCACAGTATCTTGCAACCGATCTCCACACGGCTCTTATCTTTGTATGCGCTGTGCTTTCGCCGCTCAGCTTCTGTTGAAGCGATAGACGGCACGAACCTTCGCTCGCTGCTGCAGACGCGCTTGCTCACGCCAGCGTTTTGACAGTGGTTGTCTGCGGTCATCGAGTATGATGTATTCATGTTTGCTTGTGCGCGCTGACACCATGCTTGTTTATTCAGTTAGTAAGCGCATGTGTCCAAGTTTATGGAGCCGATAAAACTACTATCCTTACTGCGTATAGCTCTCTACTAATAAATTTGCTATCGCAATTGATGCTTCGCCTTTCGGGCGAAACTGCGACTTTTTTTTGGGGGGGGGGAGGCTTGAGAATAGCTGAGGTAGATGTAAATAAAATGTTGCGAGTGGATAGTGCGAGAGAGTGATCGAGGTACTCTCCCAGCAGGAGAGGCCCTCTCCCATTGCCTCGACCAGCGCACCTCGCCTCACCAATTCCGGCATCCTCCCATATGTCCGAACTGATGCCCGCACGACGCCTACGTCACGACTGCCCCCCCCCTCCTACTCTCCCCCGCCCACTTCGTCTCTCTCTCTTTCTTTTAATTCTTTACAGTGAAGCTGTTATAGGTAGTTGCGGAATGTTTTTCGTGTGCAGGTGAAGGCCGTCGAGCAAAGGCATGGTCGATATCAAATGTAAATTCATGCAACACAACGTGTGTCGGAGGCCGAAATTTCCTTTGGAACGAAATAATAAATTATTTTAGTATAAAAGTTACCTTGGATATTTCTCATTCGAATAGACAACTTTTATGCGTGGTTTTCTTTTCTTTTTTTTTTTCTTTATTTTCCTAACCACTTATTTGTTAGTTTGTTTCCCACATCGTATTTTACCGTCTCCACCTTGGAGGCCAGGTAAATGTTTCTACGGCTGCGGTGGGGAAAGCTGATGGCGTTGTCCAGCAATGTTCCTGGCATGGGAGCCCCGAAGCGGCCGTACGATCAGGGCCGAGGGCGTCGGTGACTAGTCATCATAAGAACCGCTATGTATGTAATGTAAATATGTATGTATAATGTAAGTATACTAAGTATTCTGAAAATTGTAAGTAGTAGTTTATATAAATTCGCTGTCTTTGAACTATCAGCTGATCTGATCGGCATTCGTCGGCGAAGGAATTATTTTTTTCTTCTCCCGTCTTCTCTTGCTTCACGCTTTCCCGGATGCGCTGTTGAGCGCTCTGCGTTTCACAGGATCTACCAAACTATTGTCGTTGCGCTGCTTGCTATATGTAGTACCCTGCAGGCAGTACGCGCGTGACTTAGAAGTGTTACGCGTGTGACGTCGTTCGTGCTGGCGAGGAGAATGTATCCTCCGGGAAAGGCTCGCGCGAGCTCGTGTTTGAATTTGTGGCTCTTTGTGTAGCATTTTGCAGGCACGATCGCCATCGCATGATCTATTCGACTTCAACTTTATTTTGAATCTTGAGACGAATACTGGGAGCGTGCCGAAAAAGTTGGAAATCAGGCAGGCTTAACGGGCACCACGCCCGGTCGAGCGAACGGAGACGAGGGGCGCCGTCTCATAGTTTCGAGCTCAGCGTGCTTGTCCAGAAAGGGCGGGCGTGCGATCATACTTGAAGTTATTTACCCTCGCTTATTTGTCTGATTATAATCGAACCCTGTCAGAAGTTAGGTATTGTATTGGTTTCCTCATTGAAGCGTGCATTTCTAACCCTTGGTGTTTTTTGTGTGCCTTGCAGACAAGGACGTCGTCGATCTCATACTGGAACACATGATCGACGACACGAGGACCCGACGCAGCGTGCTCATGCAGCTGAAGAAATTGGGCCTCATAGAGAGCGTGAAGGGTTTTACGAAGAAAGCAAAGTAAGATGGCTTTCGTCCCACCAAGTGTGACTTTCGACGTTGCTTTAACGGAGTCTCTCCGATCCCTCACATGGGTCCGCGATTGACTTGGCGATGCTTACAACGACGGTGTTCCTCTAATGTCCACGCGTCTATAAATTACCGTTTTAGGCTTTTATGTGATAACGGGCTTCTTGCTTAACTGGATTTGCGTGTATCTCCGCGTGTTTTCTTAAAACTGGTTCTGAGTAATTTATGGACCTGTATTTTCTTTTGTTTTGCTCTCTTTTTTCTCTGACAAATTCTTTTGAGCTTTCGCGAAGTAATTTTGCTACGTTCTAATTAATTAACCTGTTGCATTATTGTATTATACCCCAGCTGACCTTTCACGTTCTATTGAATTAGGTGTCAGTTTTAATATGTCGCTTCTGTTTAAGATCTTATTAATTTCTGCCTTGATTTCTTCCTAATTCTGTTTGTATATTGATTGCGTATGTCTGTCGGCACTCGCCTCGCACGCACACGCGCGCACGCACGTAATTACGCCCACCTCTCCGCCCTTAGAGTAGGTAAGTAAATCAACTGAAATATGCCTATAGCCTCACGTCCGTTAGAGTAGGAAAGGCGACGTGTTCCTGAATGTCATTTGAAACGAAATTCCTTAATGTCATTGAAACAATAACGCCCCATGGCGTTGTCGCCGCGCAGTCTTCGACCTATGTATAGCCACGGCCGCTGGATAAAAAAAAAAAGAAAAAAAGGTGCGGCCTGCCGCGTCGGGCGCGCTGATATGGGAGCAAACGCACTTTTTTTTATTTTTTTTTATTTTTTATCCAGCGGCCGTGGTACAGCTCTGCACCACATTTGTCAAATGACGTCGTATCTGCACCGTGACTCGGCACATATTTCCCCACAGTTGCTGAAGCTGCTCGGACTGGTTGCACGTTAATTGAGTAACCCGTGCGAAGGTCATTTATATTTCATTCCCCAACCCTCTCTCTTCTCCGCGCAATCTCGCTGATTGTACGTGATGGGTCGAGAAGTCGCGCGCTTGGCTTTGACAATACTGCCTCCTACCAAGTTCCCGGTGATTCTCTATTCGGGTCCCGCGCACGGTCTTACCCCCCTTTTCCTTATTGTTCGTGCTGACAAATCGAGCCCAGCGCTGTCTACGCGCGCCGAGAGAAATACGCTGAGACGAGGAGGGGGACGTTCGTTGCCTCAGAGTCTCTGACCCGAGCGAGCCCTGAGGCCTCCGTGTTCTTTTTACTGACCCCGTGCAATGTACCGTTTTATCTTGCCCTATTTATATTTCTTGTTTGCTTTAACGTGTGTTGCTGTTCTCTCTCGCTGAGAGTACCTACAGCTCCGCTGCATTTAGAAAGTAAAAAAAAAAAAAAGCAGACGATGAGAACTGCGACACAGAAAGGCAGTGGACGTTTGTTTGTGCCTGCCCTCTAAGCCGGTTGGTCGTCACGTCCATCTCGTGACGGGTGTTCAACACCGTTGGCGTCGACAAATAGATTATTACGGTCATACTGCCTGAGCCGAATGCCAACGCACGCACTCCTCGTCACCAGTGCCTTTATAAACCTCCGAACAGTTTAGCTTCAATTTTATTTCTCTTTTCCAATCTTTCAACGATCTTTGTTCTGTTTCCTTACCTTTTTTTTTCTTTCTCTCTCTCTCTCTCCGCTTCTGCATTTTTCATGAAAATTTTGGTAATTCTTTGGCATTGGCTGCAGCCAAGAATGCGTGCGTTAGCCGCATTTTGGGATGCTTCCTGGCAACCGCCGTGTCTGGACTGTCCAACGACTTGTATAGACCGCGCGGCTTCGTTTTCTCGTTGGCGCGTTATTTGTAGGTAGGACAGGAACGTACAGCGGGCCTTCAGACTTAATCCGAAGTATCAGTACACACGTCTAGGTGCTTAATCCTACCAAACGCTAGCTACAAGGAGCGAACGATGGAGGCCTTGAAAGGAATACGCACTAAACCACAGTTTCAAGGTAACCCAACCAGAACTATCCTGTTATCCAGCACCTTTCGCATGAAGAACGAAAAGGTGCTTAAGAGGAAGCTTTAGCTCAGCTTGGGAGCGCCTATCTAATACATGGGAACGAAGAGATCGTTTTTTTTTTTTCTCGGCAATCCACTGCATCGAATTTGATGGTCTGTTGCATTAAAAAAAATTTTTTTTTTGATCTACTGACTCTAGGATGCACTGTTTCTATTTATGTCGTCAAGGTTTTAAGAAAATCGTTAAATATTGCACAACTGACAAAAAAAGAAAAAAAAAGAAAGAAACTGAAATGCCAGTTTTTCAACTACGTAGAGAGAGAGTATTACGTAACTCAACTACGTAACTCAGTAATAACTTAACAATATCACAATTCGGGAAAGTGCACCTATTAAGGCATTTCAAGCGGACAAATTTGATGCATTATTTAGAGTTCTCAAATACTACACCAGCAATTTGGAAATAAATTTAAATTAAATTATGGGGTTTTACGTGCCAAAACCACGATCTGATTATGAGGCACGCCGTAGTGGGGGACTCCGGAAATTTTGACCACCTGGGGTTGTTTAACGTGCACCTAAATTTAAGTACATGGGTGTTTTCGCATTTCGCCCCCAACGAAATGCCACCGCCGTGGCCGGGATTCGATCCCACGACCTCGTGCTCAGCAGCCCAACACCATAGCCACTGAGCAACCACGGCGGGTTAATTTGGAAATAGATAGGACTTTTTCAAAGCCCCCGTTAGTATACTAGCAACCTCACATAAGCTTTAAATTGTTATATGAAACTTGTCCGCTTGAGACGCTCTAACGGATACACCTTACACAACTGCTATATCTATTTTCGGGGGCAACGTTACGGATTTGTAAACTTCGTCGTCCAATTTATTTTGAAACTCACCGATTTTCGGCACGTGTAGAAAGTATCTGGGCCTAAATCAAAATTCTGCCTTCTATAGTTAATAGAATTTGACAATCTGTCACGACGCAGCAAATCTCAATCAAATCGGTCTAGCGGTCGTCTCATGAGAACACTTCGGCGTATTACATGTGCGAGGTCTGTTAGAAAAGTAACCGACCTTTGGCCGAAGAAAAAAAACTAGCATAAGTGCAAGCGTTGGAAACCTAATCACCCTCAAAGTAGTCTCCTTGGGACTCCACACACTTCTCCCAGCGGTGCTGCCGTTGTTGAAGCATTCCGAGAAGGCCTCTTTCGGAATGGAGCTCAGCTGTCGTTGTAGCCATAATGTCCTCTCTTGTCTGAAATCGCGCTCCTTTCAATGACTTCTTGATTTTCGGAAACAGCCAGAAGTCGCAGGGGGCCATATCAGGAGAGTAAGGAGCCTGTTGAACGACAGGGGTCTGGTTTTTCGTCAAAAAAGTCTGATTCAAGTGCGAGGAATGTGCAGGAGCATTGTCGTGATGGATGCGCCAATTTCCTGTTGGCCACAACTCCAGTCTTTTGCGCCGCACATCATCACGTAGGCGACCAAATCACGGGAGTCAAAGAAAGCAGTCAGCATCACTTTGACGTTGCTGCGCACTTGGCGGGCCTTCTTTGGTCTTGCTGACGTGGAATGCTTCCACTGTGACGACTGGGATTTGGTTTCCGGTTCGTACCCGTACACCCAAGACTCGTCACCAGTGATTATGGTGTTCATGAAGTAGGGGTTACTGTTTGTGGAATCCAGCATGTCCTGTGAGACTTCAACACGAAGTTGCTTTTGCTCCACCGTGAGCAGCTTCGGCACGAATTTCGCCGCAACTCTCTTCATGGCCAAATCTTCGGTCATAATGGAATGTGCAGAAAAAGTGCTGATGCTGCACACCTCTTCCGCAATTTCCCGGATAACCACACGACGGTCCCGCATAACCACAGCGTTCACTTCGGCATGTTGATGGCCGACCGGAGCGTGGCTCGCTCTCCACCGATGTGCGGCCGTCTTTAAACCGGTTGTACCACTCATTAATCTGTGTGCTGCTCATAGCATCGTCACCGAAAGCCGTCTGAATCTTCCGAATGGTTTCCACTTGGTTGTCGCCCAGTTTCTGGCAAAATTTGATGCAGTAGCGCTGCTCCAGTCGCTCCGTCATTTTCCTTGCAATAAAAAAATCGACGAGAGCACTGTGCATTACCTCACTCAAACACTGCGTCCCAGCGACTGACGCTATCGGCAGGCGGGAAAAAATTCGAGCATGCCCACGAAGGTTCAAGGTCGGCTGATGCAAGCGTGCTTGTTTCTTATCAATCAGGTGTTCGCAAAAAAAAAAATAATAATAATAAGGTTGGATACTTTTCTAACAGACCTCGTATTTTATAAAAAGCATGGGTCAGAGTTGGCCCCGGGCTAACGCATCCTTTAAGTGGGACTTTTCGTCCGGCGAATAACCTAAAACGGAATGTTTTCGTAGTATGTTTTCCTTGGGCACTTCGTATCTTAGGTTTTGCACTCCCTTTTTGAAAGATATTCTTGGTTATATTGCGAATTATTGAGCGGAGTACTTCAGTTCTTGTGCATTTTTTTAAAGGGCGAACGCACCTTGGACGGGTGAAGACGTGATAGAACTTCGGGAGCTCTTCGAAAAGTATCGGGAGTCAACAGGTGAGTCTTTGACGTCCTCTTTGTGGATTATGTACGTACGGAGAACCAAAGTGTTCTGCCAGTGGTAAAGGTGCAGAGTGCATCAGTAATGCTAAGTACTCGCATGACCAGACATGCGGAAAAGATGAAATAGGGGGAAAGAAGTCATAACAAAAAAAGCGGGAATGCCCAGAGGACTGCAACAATAACGGTCACAATTTTGGCCTTCTCACTAGAACCGATAATTGACATGATTGTCAAAGACACCAGATGTATAAGAGATGTTTGAGAGATAGATCGCAGGCCCTACGCGTTTCAGGCTCGTTTTATTAACATATATCTGTGTCGTGCTAGCAGCAAGTTTGCATTGAGAATGGAGGGGGGGGCTCTTAGCAAAGAACACGATGTGCGCGTTCGCAGAGACCGTAAGGAGTTCTTTGTTCACCCGCATATAAGCCACACTTGCTAAACATAGTAAGGGAACAACCGTTGAAGACGCACGCTGCCCAGCCTTGAACTTTTGCATTAGCGTGCGCTTGGGTGTGCTCTCGCGCTGCTTTATATGGAGGTCGCATATTTCCGAAGTTTCTCCGCATAAGACTCTGGAAATATATTATTGAATATCTCATTTACAACCATCAGTCAGGATTTCAAAGTACATGTATCATAATCTCACGGAAATATCAACTGCCAAAATGTGCATATATCTCATTCTGCTCTCTGGCGAATAAATACAGGGTGTCCGAACTATCATGCACCAAGATTTAAAAAAAGAGCAATTGCCTTACCCGAAAAAAACCTAGCGCGTATTGCATGTCATGTTGACCGCTAATCAAGGACGAAGACAAACAAAGAAAAACGCGAAATGACGACGCCGCCCGTGTCGTCGTTTCGTGTTTTTCTTTGTCTGTCTTCGTCCTTGATTACCGATCAATATGACATGCAGTAAACACCAACTATAGGCCAAACTCAAGTTATTCTGTAGCGCGTATTGTTTTCAGTGCAGTGGAGCAGCGTCCAGTCATTTTTTCGTTACTGAGATTTAATTAGGTGATTGTAATTAATTATCTAACTCGACAATTACTGTGCTAATTATCTAAGTGTCAATGAGATGAGAAAATTGTGGAGAAACATGAAAAACTCCTGATACAGCTTTCTGTTGCTCAATATACGTGCTGCAGAAAAGTGTTTTTGCGAGCCCGAAAGACGCCCGCGAATTCACGCAAAATTACCGCGCGACTAGCTGCTCGAGGCACTTTGCGTGTATTCGCAAGCAAGTTACCACACAGTTGCAATGAGGCACCACACGTTCGCTGTGAAGAAAACAAAACGATTGATTGATTGATTGCGATTTTAACACCGCAAGCAGAACCCGCGGGCTTGTACAGCATCGTACACCGCCCATTAACCATGGTCATGCCTTAAGCCCAACCCAATCTCGTGCACGGCATCTTCTCGCAGACATTATGGGCCAGATCCTGGAGCACTTGACCGTCAAGCGACCCCGGCATCGCGTCGTGGACAAGATTCTCGAGATAGGCCTCGTGTGCAACCGCAAAGAGCTGCGCAAGAAGCAAGCGCGCAAGGATGGACGCGCCGTCGGTAGCGGCCGGCAGCAGCGAGGATCGGACGACTCCGGATCTTCGTCCGCCGATGATGACGATGACGAGCGCATCTACGGTAAGTTATGCCTCTTCGTCGACGACACGACGTGCGCTTTTTTTTTTTTTCTTTTTTTTTTTTTTTTTTTTAAGCGCTTCAGTCTGTACGCGTGTACTATGCCTTCTGCGGAATACCGGCGACGCCGGTATTCCGTAAATAGAGAGGTTTAGCTTGTCCGGTAATCGGGTAAACGCAGGCGGACCGGGCGTTGGGGCGGAGACGTAAACGTGAGTGGCCTGTATGATGCTGCCACGTGGTGGTGCAGAGATGAAGCAGACAAAAACAGCTAATATTGCAGTAACCAAGTGTATTCTACTTAGCTGCTGCTGTAAGTTTTCAGCAGCAACACGATTACGCCACTGCAGAAAGTTACACCAAAGTAAACGTGCTCTCATTCCGATGGGGGCGGCATGCAAAGAACGCCCGTGTCCCGTGCATTGGGTGCACGTTAACGAACCCCAGGTGGTCGAAATTCATCCGGAGTCCGCCACTACGACGTGCCTCATAATCAGATAGTGGTTTTGGCGCGTAAAACCCCAGAATCTAATTTCTATAGGCAAGATCGAAATCAGCTCCTCTCGGTTGGCCATTAAGGCATTTTTATTTATTTATTTATTTATTTATTTATTTATTTATTTATTTATTTATTTATTTATTTATTTATTTATTTATTATCAAAAAGAATGCCTCTGTCTGGCAGCGAAGCGTATTGTTACGTCTCAACCTGGGCCAGCGTATACCTTGGACGCTTTCGGCGAGGCAGCCCCTTTCGTCAGCGTCGCCCAGACGGCGACAGTGCCCGACTCCGACGGTGGCGGGCAGTCAAACGTCCCAAATCGGGAGTGCACATCCTTTGGGTGTTGCCCCGAGGCAGCGCCTTTCATCAGCGTCGCCCAGCCGGCGACCGCGCCCGACACCGGCCATGACGAGTTGACCGGAAGGAGGCGAGAGGCCAACTTCTAGGAATTAATACCGTGGGGACGACAACGATCTCGGTTTCCCAGATGACCACGGAGTGGCAACAAAGACGAGGATGCAACAGTAGAGGTGGAGTTGGGTGAACAATACAAACCCTCTGATTGGCCGCACCGAAGTCAGCAGATTCCCCAGTCGAGTCTCCCAGGGAAGACGAAGGGATAAAAAGCGGAGACCGGTGGTGCAGTGTGGAGGTGTTGACGTGACCTGATGCGAACTCAGACGTTAAATATGCTCCTGATGGAGTGGGCTTCCGTACCAGGGGCCAGTGTACATAATGTAAATTAAACCATTTTCCTATTTCCTACTACTGGATGCATTCATCGATGGGCTTGGTGTATTCTTGGCCCAAACGCCACCTCGAGCCGCAACTCTATACAAGCCTGCACACCTCAGAGTATGATTTTATGAATTGCGTTCTTTGATATGCATGGTTTTTATATCGTATTTCTAAAATTATTATTAACGCGATGATGTCAGAGGGCGCATGCAGGCCAAATAGAACATCAGCTACCCTGTTAATAAACATTTGATAGTAGCGCTCCTTCCCTGTGTTTGTTTGTTTGTTTGCACCATGCGGTCTACACCGACCGCGAACACCAATCGTTTCCAGCAGATGACATAACCGGTCATTCCCGGCAAAAGCTCGCCGCATCGCGGAAGATTAGCCCAGTATCCAAAGATGGCAATACGAATTTGTGCGTTTCGGCCGTATACCTGCATCTGGAGGCGTCGGCGCGTCCATCTTACGGCTCACAGTACCAGAACTGCGGCTACTAACGAACCGGAGTTCACGTTTGCCTCTCGTAACGTTTGAAACCGCTTACGCTCAGAGCGACACGTTACTCTGATAGAATTTTCGTATGCAGGTTGGCGAGCCGTAATTAAGCACTTGCGGGTGAACTTGCGAATCATCGGTTGGCAATCTCTGCGGTGCTTATCAGCTTCTGTAGTAGCACTCTTGCTTGCTGCGCATCGTGAGGTGAACATCGTTCGTGCACAAGCTTAGTGAGGTTAACGACCCTGCGCTTACAGCGTTATGGGCGGTATATGGTTAAATCGTATTCGGCGACGCTTGAAGCCACTGTTAAAGCCAAGCCACCGTTGAATTGTGCACGTACATCTTTAATGAGCCAAAATCAGTTCCAGTTTTACTCACGTCTGCAGGGTAGTACTGCGTCAGAAACGAGAACTGAAAGAAAAAAAAAAAGAAAAAAACGAACGATTGAATGAGAACAGTGTGGCTGTCTTCTCACAAAATCCTCCCCTCTTTCTTTCTTCACCGCAACACTCCGCTTCGCGATCAAACGCAAATAGGGCTATTAATCAGTGCTTTTAATATCGTGCCGCCTTCGCGACTGAGTTCCTGAATAAAAATGCTCTAGCTCGGGACCTGCTAATGACTGCCCTGTTTGAAGCTGACAAAAGCCGTGGGCTGAGCTCGGAGTCTTTCAGCGGTGGCGCTATCCACGCTTGAATAACGACGTCGTGCGGCTGGCATGAATGCCGGGGCGGCTCGCTTGGTTTTTACCTCTCGTGTCGTATCGCGCACTGTTGTGCGCTTGCAGCTTTGCTTTGGCCCTCCGGAGTGCAGATTGTCTTTATTTTTGTGTTCTCTATATTTGTAGTATTGTACGCTTTTAGACTGATATCGGATAGGACATTGAACTCGAGCAAACTAGACGTCTAAGAATGCGCGTTTTGCCGTTACGACGATGGGCCGCGTTGGTGACCAAGCCAAGTTTTAGAAAGAGTCTCAGGCACTTTATTGTAAAATGTTTTGGCGCTGATTTTCTCCCCTTCTTGCGTTTTCAAGATCGCGCTAACGGCACTGTCCAGCCGACAAAGGGAATTTCCGGCGCAGAGAATAAACAATAGGAGGATTCTGTATTGTTTTTGTCCGCCGAGGGAAAGTGTGTTCTAATCACGTGTGTTCCCGTTCGCCTTGCGTAAAAAAAAAGCTCCATGTTGCTGTCGTTTTTTATATAACTAGCCTCGTACTTTTACGTATTGAATAGTCTTTGTGGGCCTGTCGCTTCTATACTTTCTCAAGATACTGCACTATCGCACTGGTCCCCCCACTTGCAAAAGGTTGTATTTGCAATTCAACTATTGAAAATAACAAAAGGTCGGTAGAAATGCAAAGGCGTTTCTGTGACTTTTTTATGGGCCTTGCCTTTTAATTGTTGGCTACAGCCCGCTTTGTCTAATCTAGAACGATATGCGCGAAGCTTGTTGCGGTACAGTGCAACCGGATCTGCTGATGAATGAGGCCCATTGGAATAAGCGGCACTTTCGTTCTGGGTGGAAAGCATGCTCGCACCATGCAATTCGGATCCCGAGAAATTCTTGGGAGAGACGCCACCTTAAGCAGAAGAAACGCGAAAAAGTGTGCGCCAGTCGGCAAAAACTTTGCAAATGTAATAGATAGCGGACAGCTAAAAGTATAGTATAGGCGAAAGCACCGCGAGAGAGGAGAGCCATGCCTTTCGCCGAGGAGTCCGCAACGCTATGAATGCGTACCAAATCAAACTTAATACTTTTCGTTTGGTTATCTACCTATAGCGAGTTCAGAGAAAACAGAACGACCACAAGTGGGCAGCATAGAGCGATGGAAAGAGAATATAAAGTAGCCTGAGAAAGGCAATCTACATACCGGTAATCTACTCTGTATGGAGAGTGAAGATTAACGATAAAAGGCAGAGAGGGTGGCCTGAGGTGCGTTCCTCTAGCCAGCTACTCACTTTGCGCTGGGGAAAGGGAACAAACAAGACGTACACATGTTACCAGTCAGCGGCTGCACCTTTCCGCCGAACACTTATTCATTGAATTCTGAGGATTTATGGGCCAAAGCCACGATCTGGTTATGAGGCACGCCTTTATGGGGGGACTCCGGGTTAATTTTGACCATTCAAGCGTGCTCCTTAATTTTAAGTTTGCACGAGTGTTTTTTGCACATTGCTCCAGTTGAAATGCGGCCGCCGCGGCCGGGATTGAATCCGCGACCTCTCGCGACGGATTTTCAGAACCCGTATGTGTCGCTACATATTTCGTAGCAAACTTGTGATGACTTCGTCAATGCTATCAGTGTTGATTCTAACTGTCACAGGTCTGCACGTTTTATCAAAATTTGGATGATGCGGTTGGAGCGTCTTTGACGGCAACTACGCCATCACTTTGAGCGGGCTGGCTATAGTCCCATATAAGCGCCGTCGCAGTAAAACACGTCAAAAACGGTCACGAGACGAAACGGCACAAGAGCAGCAGCCAAGCGATATGACAAGAGGAGAGGCTGGGCTCGTTACAGCTTTACAGTTGCTGAAAAGTTTGTTCTTCACCTAATTCATCTTCCTGCTTATTTATGGCGCTTTTACGCCTTAAATGTTAATTCGGGAATATTGAATTTCGACGTAGCCTACAGGGCGGTTCTGATGTTTTGTTTGCTTGCTTTAGATTCTGAAGTTCTTGTCCCCCTTTGCCAAGCGCACACATGCACTTTGGTGTTTCTCTTCTGTTTTTTTTGTTGTTTTTTTTTTCGGCACGTTATCCTCAGCATCACGATCTATATAAGGATAGTCTGCTTGCTTGAAAGTTGGAGGAATATTGGGCAAACCAAAGGATAGCGTCCTGCCCTCGAAGTGACACAATTGCCTCTTGCCAGCTAACAGATATCTTCTAGCTGCAACACAGTGCCCGAGTTTCCTCAGCGCTCGCTATCTCGTGAAGAGGGAGAAACTTTTATGTTTACCTCCGCGCGCGAGCTCTGGTTTAAAGTTGAGACCGTCGCCGCTAGTGCGGGTATTGGGCCGCTTCGCCGAAGTCAGAGCCTTGTTTGTCTTCTTTGCGCGCTTATTTTATTGCGCTATCCGCTCGCAGGCGCGTGCTCTGGAAGGAAGACCTGCTGGCGAAAGAAAGAAAGAAACGAACGAGAGACGCGAAATTAAGAAGCACAGCATGGGCCACTTGATGGTCTCGCGCGGCAATGTTGTTGGCAGAAGGGCCTCATCTCAACACACGCTCTTTGCTTAACTCTACGCTACTCTTTATCGTTTTCTTTTCTTTTTCGTGCAGCCACCCCGAGGCGATCGAACCCAATTAATAGTGCCGCTCAGCTCGTTGTTAGGGGTAATGTTTACCCTCTTTGGGGACCACCCTGGCAGCTGCAGCAACGCGCGTTATTCGGGAATAGAACGAGAGGGACGGACGACCGGAAGGGGATGGGCACAACTCGGTACTGATAACTTTTATTTTATCGCGCTCTATCAATCAATATATTTATCTATATCTATCTATCTATCTATCTATCTATCTATCTATCTGAATTCCTTTCATATGCACGTTCTTAGCAGCGGGATGCACATTTGAGGCTAGGTAATGCCTTCTCTTCTACACCTTTATTCATCGTCTACAGCGCTTTTCTTCGTAGTCTGTTGTGTTTCGTCTGCCTAAAATTATTGCTGTGTGCATTGCTTGTACTGCTTCCTCTTTTGCTACCCTGTCATGTCTCCTTTTCTTTCTCACAACATGTTCGGTCTTGGCCTGTATTGGCCTGTCTAGGCGCCATGTCTAGGGGATGGCTTCGTACGCGGCACAAACCCTGCCGCTCAACGCGCACTATATGAATCGAGACACAACGCAACGGGTGTGAAACTCGAGTCTCGCCGAAGACCAGAGACGATCGCGCGCTTGTGTGTCCCTGCGCCCGCACGCGCACCGTGGTGTTTTCTGAGGCTTTGGTCTCGCGTTTGCGCTCTCTTTGTTTCCTTCGCGGTATATATAGAGACGTGGCGCTCGGTTCGCTTCGTGGCTGAGCGGGCAGCTGACGGATTAGGCCGGCGTGCCGGCGCCTATAGCATGCAGGGCACCTGAGAACGAGAGTGTGATGCACCGGTGCCGCTTTGCCTGCCTTCTTTCCGTCTCCCTGTCCATTGCGCCTTGTTCTGATACATTCGCTGCAGCGAGGCTTTCTCATCGGCCGCCACTTGGGATTTGTGGAGAGCGAAATATGGAACGGGCTGCCTGATGAGAGAAACGCTTCCCCGCGCAATTGATGGATTACGCAGGCGGCTGGTGCCTTTCTCGTTCACCCGTGCCGCTTTTGCCTTTCGGATTCGTCTAGTACTATGTATAGGGCTGTATTGTCGTCGTTCTCGTCGCCGGTTTATGTATGTGCTTCAGTAGGCAGGCACCTTCCTTGAACGTTCTGCGTATATGGAAACTTATTTCTTTTTTTTTTTTTCCTATCTTGGCATCAGCTGCGCTTATCTCCTCGGCGGATCTATAAGCGCGCCGCTCGTGTTCTCGTCGTATCTTATCGTGCAGCCGTTTAGTCGTTGCCTTTTACAGCGAGAGCTGCGGGAAACACGCTTTGCGGGGTTTTACGGCGATGTGATTTTAGGCTGATCGCATCGGCAGTTCGCGAGCCCGTCATACTAAAGCCCCTATATATAAAAAGTAGCGTCACGCTTTGAAGAATGCCGCCGCCTCCTTGCACACCCTGTCCGAGGCCGACGCCGCGTCGGTATTGGCCTAATGGCATCACGTGGACCGTCGAGCCGCCGGGCGCTGGCTGCGTTTGTTTACGATCACGCTCCATCGCCATTCTCGCCCGAGAAGCGTCTACCGACTGGCGAGGAGCACAACGATAGCGGCCAACACAGTCAGCAATCGTCGAATCTGATCAGCGGCGAAAGATAAACAAGTGCACTTGTTTCCAGCGGTGTAGGCGGCGCAACGGTCGAAAAAGGAGCGCGTAAGAGAGGAGAAACGCGAAGGAGGGAAGGCGGAGGTAAAGGCGGAGGAGGAGAGTGCCGCTACTTTTTATATTATAGGGGTTTTACGTCATACGCCCACGAGCGCCCTCGCGCCGGCTGTCTCACGCGCGGGACGGGTCGTGGCAGCTGGCGGTAGAGAGGTGTAGCCTGATTACGAATTGCCGGTATCTTGTCGGCGCGATACCGGAGACGTAGGTGGGAACGTCAGTATTAGAGGCGACATCTTGTGACGCAGTATTCTACCACAGTGCAATGTTTGGCCCCGTATACGAGTATCCACAGCTTATTAAGAAAGTAATAATAATAAGTTTGCAACTTTAGTTGGCGTAGTAACTGCCCGAATAGAAGAAAGAGATGATGTGGCCAAATGGAAAAGTCAGAAGTGAGCCTTATTACAATTTCCTCTTTCCCCAATGCGGGGTAGCAAATCGGAGAGTGGGTTCGGTTAACCTCCCTGCCTTTACTTGTCTTTCTCGCTTTCTCTCATTGGTAGCATGAGTGCGTATTTCCCTCTAAACGCTTCTGTTCCCATCCGCCTTCCCTCCCTCCTCCCTCCCTCGAAATATATATATATCGTCTTTCTGTCATTGTCGTAGGCGCAGTATTTCCGTCTCTGGGCTAGTGTTTGCGCTCGCGACCTCGACAAATAGCGGACCCTTAGCTGCGGCTTTGCCGGAGGCAATATCAATCAGTCTCCCACGCACTTTTAAGCCCACTTCGCCTGTTTTGACCGGTATTCTTTTAGCCTAGCCGCATTTCTGTGTTCCCGTAGTTTGCTTTTATTTCAGGCTTTTTATTTTTTTAGGGCCGTTATGGCGTAGAATCAAACTTAGCGCCGCGTCTCAAGTTCAAATCAAACACGGTGTGCCGTTACTAAAGTGCGAAACGTACTCGGTGTACACTGAGGCCCTGGTTTTCGCCGAACCTGCAGGGTTGAGCAGCGGGAATAGGCTCGACGTGTCCTCTTCTGAACTGCCTATAGCCTCCAAGCGCCTCGCGTCGCTTGCTTTTCCGTTGCGTGCCGCCGAATCGCGTGCTTCCCTCGAATGCGTTTGTAGAGGTCGAATCGTATACTCTTCGCTGTGCGTGTGGTAAGCGCTTGCCTGAAGGCTCTAATGCGAGGCAACATTTAGTCAAAATATTTATCGCTCTTACGTCGCCTGCGTAGTCGGTTGCCGTGGTGTTTCGTACCGAACGCTGTTTTCCTTTCATTCGTTTTTTATTATTTTTTTCGAGCGAAGCTTGTATTGCCTCACAAGTGTCGGTGGTGGTGGTGTTACGCTAAAAAGTGAGCCGAACCTGGTGAAAGTGCAAAAAGGGTCCAAGCTCAATGGCACATACCATTGCAGGCTCAGGCTCGGGGACCCGTAATGCGCCCTTGAACTACCCTTGTCACACGTGGGACCCAGAGAGACAATATTACCAGCCCTTCCCCTGTCGAGAAAATGGGAGTAAGCGAAGCTTGTCGTCCGATTCTAGCGTGAGGGCTTCCGAAGCCCAGGCGAAACGTCAGCGAAGAGCCGTGGGCCCCGAGTTTGGGGGCAAACGAAGTGGAGCGCCTGCGACGGCGTCGTCTAGCGCTGCAGGAACCCGACAATGGTGGTGCACGCCTTGGCAACGCTAGCGGCAACTTCCCCGGTGCGACGGCCAGGTTTCAACGCGAGTTTCTCGACCGTAACTTCGGAGCCAGCTGCAGTGTGTGTGACCGGTTCTGGTACGAGCTACAACGTGGTATTCGTCAGTGCAATTCTCTCCGTTTAATACCGAAGAAACGCACGGCAAGCTTCGCTTACCACCATTTTCTCGACAGGAAAACCTTGAGTGAGCGCGCCCGTCCACAGCCTCTCTTGCGACGCTTTCGTAGCTGGCGACCTCGTCAACCATCACACATGAGCCTCGGTACACCATTAGTTCACCTCACCTGGTCGCTGGTTGCAATAAAATGATGTCGTTTGCGCATGTCACGCTAATTCTGTGCCCGCATATTATAACTCGCTCTGACAATGCCTAGTACGTTAAAGCTGTATCACCAGGTGCAGTTCTTATGCGAAAGTAACTTTCATATTAGCATAGCCGAGTTCCCTCCGCCGGTGTCGCTGTATGGTAGCTTACGCCGCGCATCTGCTGGTCGCGGATAGCCGAGTTATTCTGAGGCTTCGTCTTCTCGCCGCAGAGAAGCCACTCGCAACGAATCAGCGCTGACATAACCTAACTTAACCTAAAAAAAACAACCTAAGTTTCGTGTTTGCGAGGTCTCCAATTTTAGTGAATGCTCCGTTTGTCGAAACTTCGCTCCCGAGCAAACAGCAAATGGAGGAGAGATTTAAGCAAGCCTTACGAATCCACAGACAACAACCCTAGTGCACGACTTGTGTGCGATAGTGCGTGATTGAGATGAATCAGCGTTGCTTAGTTCTGGAAACGCAGGAACCACGTCTGAGGAGAGAACAGAACTCATCACCAACAAGCACGCACACCATGTTCGGACAATCAGTTCACGAACTCAAACTTGTTTTGGCCAGGAACGCACCTTCTGCAGCCTAACGACGTCGTTTAAGCACTCCCTAACCGCGCCCCCGGGGACCTACGCTCGTACTATGCTCCAGGGGTGCCGCATCGCTCGGTGACATTTTAGAAGCGTGGGTCGTGTGCCCTCAGGCGTTGCTGTCAGCGCCGACGTAAACGCGCGCCTTAGCTGCCGCTTTCTCCCCACGTGGTTTCGTCGTGCCTGTGACGGCCAGTTACGTGACACCTCTGGCGCAAACGCCGGCCAGGCGGGAGAGTTGAACGTGTGAATACGGACCGCTGCTTTTTTCCCCTCGGGAACTCTGCTGCGAACAGATCGAGTCCCCCCGGGCCTTTTGGCTTGTCCCGGTGTCTCCTATTCGACCCGGACACTCCCCGCCCTTCCCCAACGCGTCAACCGTCCCCAGCCTATAACGCTCTCCGCGCCTCTTGCGCTCCCTCGGCGCGGCTCGCTGACTCCGGGGTCCGATTCGAGCGGCTGCACGATCCGTCGAAGCGGCACGGCGGAGCCTCGGATGCTCGAACGCTCCGAGCGCGGTCCCGGAAATCGCGGGAGCCGTTAGCGAGTTTTAATTAATCGAAATTATCGTGCCCCATTTAGATTCCGCGAACGCGTTCTTGCGTGATAAATCGAAACGGAGCTCAGTTTCGGCGTGTGTGTGGTGCACCGGGCTGCGATTTCTCTCCGCTCGCTCTCTGTCTCTCTCTATTTCGTCCCTTCTCTCCTGCCTTCACTTTCGAGCGCGGCTAATGAAGCTGTACTGTGTGCGCTTACGTACGTGTAAGTGCGAGGGCCGCGTCCGTGCTTAACTTTATCTCTTATATGTCCTCGTGCACGTTTGATTTTTTTTCCCCTAGCTATCCCTTACCGTCCTTTTCTCCTTTTTTTAAGTTACCGATGCTAATTGCCTTCGAGTTTCGTCAGACCTGCTCTAATCACTGCATGTTTCATTTCTAGTTTTTACTCATCATTCTGTTACTCTTCTGGAGATGAAAATTGGCTGGCAAAGTCACTTTCGAGTGTGCTTGGCGCCGTCTCTTTCTACGACACCAATGATTTAGCACCGAGACTCGCACTGGAGAGACCGAAATAATCTTCATTTGGTGTCTTTTTCACTGTCTTTTCTTCCTTCTCTCTTTTCCCAAGATGTCACGTTCACTAGCAGTTCAGTCACATGTATGTTTTAACGAGTAAGTGTTTTCCAACAAAAATTATGCAGATCCTATGTTCATGTCACTTTCATGTCGTTCACTGTCATGTCACTTTCATGAAATCGTTCTTCGAAACGGTGGAGCATCCGGCTTTTATGCTGCACGTGTATGTCGCGTGCACTGTGAGGTCACAAGCACTATGCCACCCCCGAGTCGCACTTCTCTGAAGCATGCGGTAGATTTGTGCCTCTGTAGCATTGCTTCTTCCGTATTACGACACTACTTCGTTGCATTTGCATTAAACGTTCGAGGTGCGGCACGCTGCGATAGAGCAGGCGATATCTTCTGAAGGCTATGTCCAACTCCGTGCCTTGTGTAGAGGGATCCGGCCTAGAGTGTTAGATACCCTTTTCTTCGTCGACTATAAATGCCGGCTAGGCCAATATCGCTTTTCACACCTTCAACTATTGTCTTGAAGGCTTATGTGGGGTCAATGCATGTCGGTTTGCGAAGACAACCCCCTTTTGTAGCGTTAGCTACACTGGCCTAGCCAAGCCCGTTTCGCGCGGCACATCAAGAGCCGTGCTGCGCATGCGCAAGGATCAGTGATGTCACACGGCTTGCGCACCGGAGCCACCGGAGCCGGCACCTCTCGCGCACTCCGCCGCCGCCGCCGCGCGCGACTCACCGCCGCCGGTCTGCGCATTCCAGAGGAGGGACGTCGTAGCCGTGGTAGACGCACTGGCGCCGGCGCGCGCTCGCTGTGCAGTCGCCGTCTGACACTGCGCTGGAGCCGCTGCGCTTCTGACTGGCGTTTGCCAGTGTGGTGAACTGCCAAACGTAGGGTGCCTAGCGGTGCCTGTGCCGTTCAGCTTGACGAAAGTGGTGTGATAATCGAAGCCGTGTATGTGCCACCGAACAATTCCGTTAAAAACACTATAGACGTAGTGGCTACGTGTATACCTATAGTCGGGCGGCAAGTGAACTGTGTGTGGTGGTTGGTGACTTCAATCGTGCTCCAGACTTTCTTTGTGTTCCTTTGAAGGGCAAGTCTAACCTCGACTTAGCCAGTCTTCCAACTGCACAGACGACCCAATGGGGAAGCACCATTGATCTTGTCTATCAGAGACAGACAACTCCAAATACTGTGTTGGGGCCATAGAGACGGCAGCGTGTTACTTCACTGATCACCGAGCCGTCTTTGTGGCAATAGAGAAGCAACGTGACGTTGAGCAAAAACAAATATACATGTGCCACATAATACGTATACCGCGTGTGTGTCATTGGAGCAGCAGTAAGCATGACAATCAAGCTAATCCTTGACAATCTAGACAACCAGGAAAGCTAAGAATAATCAGCTGAACCTTTGCTAACGCTACGTATATCCTGGCATAGCCGAGCTAAGCCACTGCAACTTTTTTTTCTTGAATAGGCAGGCGGTGGAAGTTGTCAGTCTGCTCCCTCCCGGTTTCGATCTCTGTCCACTGTATATATGTTTTCATATCGAATAAATTCCTCTATACTTATATTAGGCAAATGCCTGCGTCAAACAAACCGTAAGTGCTAGAAGAACATTATCACAAAAGAAAATGCACAAGCTTATGTAAAGGCGGCGGAGCGATGTGCCTTTTGATTGGTTGCTTTTCGCTTAGTCTACTTATGTTTAGCGCTGTCATGAACAAGCCGACTTAAGATGATACAGGAAGCGAGGAACACTCGGAACGTTTTCTTTACTCGATCTTAGAAGGAACTGCGTTGTTGCTCGATTAGATGGTAACAAGTTTGGAAGGATATCGTTAAAAAATATCGCCTCATGTATACTCGTACATAACGAAGGGTGCGTCGTTTCGGCGATACGCTTAAACCTATCGTTTCATACCCAAATTTATACGTGCTTGAATATACAAGTACTGCGATTACAAACGGTTCCCAGTTCGACGTTACGTCGTTGCCAATGGACCTCGAGCCAACCAGTGAGCGGTGGGGGGGAGGCTTGTATGCGTCGCGCTCCGACGCGCTACTGGATGACATGGGCTCTTATCCTCTTTCTGTTGCCTACAGCGCTGCTGTACTCTCGCTGTTCGATGTCACTCGGTTCTCTTGTACGGCGTTTTGCTCTGTAACTGCCCCCCCCCCCCCCCCCACTTTTTTTTTTTTTGACACTAGCCAGTTGGGACGCTCCTTACCGCTGTGGACTTGACGTCAGGATAGCTGGGAGACGTGGCCGCTCCGATCCTGACGACGTGGATCCTACGATGCCGCTAAAAAATTTAGTTTTTAGGTATTGAGATCGGTTGGTGTAGGAGGCTGTGTGGCTAAAGAGCAGTCAAAGTATATTTTCTCGATGGAAGTACGGCTGCTTTTTGAAGAAAAGCGAGCCGTAGATTCCGTCTATTATTTTGCCCACCGCCCTGCTATGTCGATATGACTGCTATATCGGTTATGTCAACGCAGGCTCCTATAGTCAAAGAGAAGTACATGTTGCTACGAAATAACATGTTAATGAATATGCGGACATATTCTTTTGTAACCGTAACTGCTATGAACAGAAAAGCATGCCAAAGCAACGTTATTAGACGTTTCTTGTTCCTGCGGCGACTTCCCTACAAAGCCAGATGCCCGTGTTTCTTACATGTTTAATGATGGTTTTTTTTTTTTTTTTTTTTTTTTTCTGCGGTTAAGCATGAGGTCGCAGGTGCAATTCCCGGCCTTAGCGGCCGCATTTAGGTTGCGCGAAATGCAAGAACGCTCGTTTACTTAGGTTTACTTGCACGTTAGAGGCAAGTTAATCCGGAGTGGTTCACTACGGTGTCTCTCATGTATATATAGCCCCAGTGTAGTTTCGGATGTGAATCATTTTAATGATGGCATTTGGCGGGCTGTCGCTCTCTCTTCCTCTCTCTCTCTTTCTCTCTCTCTCTGTTCTATCTGCTCATAAGTTTATAACTACACATAATCGATGAGATTATTACGGCCGCATCTATTGTAAAGCCACCAAGCATGGTTGGTAGAGCGGGCCATGTATTAGGCTCTCTCTTCAGCTGGCGCAGTGATGGTTGTGAGATAAGGAAATGCTGCGCTCATTACTACTTTCTTGTCTGAATTTTGTGCTCGCATTGGCCTCGGAACCACGTGCTACTACACTGGTCTGTGTTTTCGCAACACGACAGCCCTCTGAAAGCCAGTAAAAGCGTCCACATCTTAACCCTCTCGGAGCAAGTCGCTTTCTCAATCAGCGCGCGGGGTAAGGGTAACAGAAACCGTTGTTCTTCGAGCCTGGTTGAACCTGATCGCTCCGTCGGATAGTCATGCATCAGCGAGTTGGCAGACCGGTCCTCCAGTTTCATTTGACAAATGAACTTCTCGCATTTTCTGTAGGCTGCCGATCGCAAGCAAATGTTCGCGCAATCGAGCTCCGCCTGAGAGTGGTTTGCTGAGCCTCTCGCTTGAACCCTCTTTGTTCCATGCAGTATAATTTGAGCCATAGTGTTTGCAAGTCTGCGCTAACAGCTTTCGAGTAGTGTGTCAGCTCACCGGCCGAAATATGACTCTGTGGACCTAGTCCGAGCATCGTCTAAAGAGCAGCCGCGCGCAGCTGAGAGCCAATTAGAAAACCTATTTTCCTCCTTTACTTTTACGCGATACCGGTTTTCGTTAAAACTGTTGATCACCCGTATCTATAGCGCCAAATAAAAAGGAATTTGTTACGGGAAACTGTATCAGTAGAGTCAATTTTGATGACGCCGCACTGCGATCACCAGTAGTGCTGGTGCTCAGCATCTGATGCACTTAACGTGAAGAGTCCACTGAACTGTCACCCGTACATCGCATCTATCATAACTTAAACTCAAATGCGAACAGCAAATAACTATAATCAGAATGTCTGTTAGGCGTAAGTGCACAAAACAGCGACGCGCAATCGCTCTGTAGCCGATCTCCAAGCTCGGAGTATAGTCTCAATTGTGTACGTTTTGGAGTACGTACTATAAGCTATTGCTAAAAAGTATCGGTGAGCGTGTAAACGAAACAACGCATTGGAGTAGTTTCGCAGTTGTCCGCGTTTGAATTTGTGCTGGTCGTACGGGATCCGCTTTGAAGTGCTTCAAAAAAGTGGCCCGCCCTCTCAAGAGCAGTGCGTCCTCTTGCGTAATGAGCAAACGAAGCTTCGAACGACTGTAATAAAGCTACGCACGTGCTGCACGCATTTGTCGACGTGAAGCGTGCGAGCTGCCGGGCGCCGACTGAAAGCCCATTAGAGACCATCGACGGCGCCGCGTGCTCCTTTCGAACTGCTTTTGGCCCCTTCAGCGGCTGCTTGGCAGTCGAAAACCCCGAAAGGCGAGTGTGGAGGACAAATTGCACAAAACTGTCGACGTCGAGGCTCCCAAGCGAGTGTACGCGAACGCTATATAGAGGTCCCCAGCTTGGGCCGTACTCCGTTTCTCGGAGGAATATCTGTATGGCGAGAAGCGTAAGTGTGATTTATATGCATCATATCGCGCGAAGTTCAGAGCGCATAGTGAGGTCGCGAATAAACAAGCGCACAAGCTGTTGCTCCAAGGTCGGCCAAGTTTGGAAACGATCTGTCGGGAGACACGCTTGGAACCGACGACGCTTCTGGGCCGTTGCAATTCAAGCTGATTGCGGCGTCATCTTTCCAAAGTGAATAGTCAAAATTATGTTTAACACTCAAGTTGACGGTTAAGCACGCTCGGAAATAATAGCAAAGTGATCGAGACCGTCTGAAGACAAAAGTTAGAGCGCTCCGTGTTCGTTTCTACATGCTTTCCTTATTCAGGTGGCTTTTCTACAGAAATGTGCAAATTCTGAACAAAAATTACACGTGACCCGCATCCTGGCGTGAGTTCTGATTGCTCTGTTGCCTATGAATGAATCTCGCAAATGCAGTCTTAGTGGCCCTAGAGCAAGTAGCACTGGTGAAAATGCAGATGGTCGCAGTACAAAGTGGCTGCATCGAACTACTAAATACTTCTCAAGGCCAAGCACGGTGACCTCGGCGCCGCACGTGGTTGTGCTTTTTCTGTCCACTTTCATCACGACCAGGATAGAAAAGTTCTCTAATTAGGCTGACCCTCACGCACTATGTAGCGAAGCGTAAGTCAAATATGCAACCTTGAAGCGCTGTAACCCCTGTATTATAATTTTTTTATAGTGGGGGCGTAACAAAGGCTGTTTTACGAGCGTAATGCCGCGGTTGTACCAAACCGTCAATCACTTTATTAAATATCTTGGCCTCGTGTACTCATGTCTGCGTGATGTCGGCGATGTTAATGTCTCGTTTCTCGCGTTTATCCTAATCCAAATTTGGTGGGCATAGTATTGCAGAGCTCGGGTTACGAAATCTCGGTTAGAATAAGTTCCGCGCCTACTGTAAACTCAGCTAGCGCTAGGCTGTACCTTGCGTAAGCTCATCCCGTGCTTAGCTGTTATTTTAGCTCTGTCAACAGCTTTTACGAAATATGGTGTTCTTTAAATGGATTTCCTTTCTTGCAAGCGCCACAACTTTTTTTGCACAGTTGTAGTACATAGTAATGGATTTTACGGATTGAGTGTTCATTTCAATCGCGTCTTTCCTTTTTCCTCTATAGTACGGCTCTAACTACGCTTTATCTGCAGATGTGGGAGGCCAATGGTTCCTGAGACGAAAGCACCGGTGACTTATCGTCACTGGATCGTGCAGATCTCGAGTTAAAAAGGGCTGAGATGTCCCCAGAAGAGCTGAACCACTGGAAGTAGCTTACCCTGCGAAGCTGTTCAAATAATGCATGACAGAGGTGGCAGCGGAACAGTTCAGCGTGCCGAAATATACTCATAGAAATCACAAATGACGTGTCGCGTAGTTGCGGTCCTTTGGTGTAATATACAGCAACCTGTTGGGGATCGTCCTCAGCGCTTCTGTTACGCAGTTCATGTATTGTGAGGGTGTCAGTTGTTGCCGTGACGCTAATGAGAACTTTCTCCTTGCGACTTTTGTCCGCGGCATTGAAGGTACCATTGCCGCTGGAAATATCACCGGATGCAGTCTGACAGAACAGTGTAATGTTCCTCAGCTTTCGTCGCCGAAGCGTGTTAGCACAGGTATGGTTGCGCTGCTGTCGCCGGTTTTCGTTAACAACATTAGTTTCAGTTATTAAAATTAAAACGTATATGTTGTATCATGCTCTTCAGCAGTCGATTGTCGCCAAGCGCAATGCCAAAGTATACGGGAAGTGGCACACTCCGTGGAGGAGGATGGTGGTCTTTACACTTTTTGGTGTGTTGTAGAAGCATGAGGACGGCGGTCAGATGTATTCCACTTCTGCTTCTTACAGTCAAAGCCTGAGGCTCTATGCCTACGACATTATACGAGATTGCAGTCGACGACAAATCCTTCGGTGGGCGTATGTTAGCGACATATTACTGTGAGCTGTGCTGCCGTGCTAGGACTATGTACGAGCAGTGTGACGGCGCATGCTATGACGCGTGGTCTCGTTTACGACTAGCGCTGCTTGTGAGCTATGCGTATGGCATTGGGCCGTCTTAGCCAGGGCCTCTGCGAATGTCGCCTCTCGTCGTTTGAGACAAAGCCATGGTAACCCTACTTCACGATACTTGCGTGAGGTGGTGCTAATATGTCGCTAGGCCGTAGTTTTCGCGAAAGCACTCCGACTTGCGGTAGTTTGGGACTTTCTTTATTTTGAGCTCGTGCAATATCTCACGTTCCATCAATTATGTGGAGCCCGGTAGTGCGACTTCGTAATTGTACTCACTTTACTTAAGAGGAGCTTTAGCTCGGGGCCAACTCCGATTTTCCTATTAGAGTACATGTCAAACGCAGAAATGCTCTTATGGGACAACCGTTGGACAGATTTGAATGGAATTGGTTGCATTTTAGAGACAAATCTAAATTTTAGTGACTATATATAGGAAACAGAATGTTGATTTAGGGGCTCGAAATTTTGCCAAAGGTTTCCAAAACCTAGAAAGCTTCAATAACATTGAAGTACGACGTTTACAAATTCTTAACTCTGTTGCAAAAATAGATATCACAGTTCTGTAAACTGCGTCCGTTAGAGCATCTAAAGTGAACATGTCTGATATTGATATAGCCTACGTGAAATTGGTGCATTGTTTACGAGGGTTTTCAAAAGTTTTACAAGTTAGTAATATATTTCAGAGCAGTGTATAATACGTCAATTTCAACCGCTTTAGATGTAAATTAGATTAGAATTATACTATCGTTTCTTTTATTTCTGAGTTAGAGCTGTCATCATAGTTACGTTTTTACTTATCTTTTACATATCCGTATTTTGATGCCTGCACGACGACGCAAGAATCAAAATACGTTTGAAAGCCAGTTGCGGCGAAATATGCTACCGGGCGCATCAAACTTTTCTTGAATGTGGGAGCACCGAAAGATGTTTGAATCCGCGTGATGGCGTCCGCCATCATCCGTATTCGAATCGTTGCCCCGGGAAATTTCTTGTATGCATGCCAGCTTTCGTCATTGGTACATCGAAGTGCTTTTATGCTTGGAGAACGCTGTGCGGTCACCGACATTTACGATTATCGCGTTCGCGATGAGGCCTCACGATGTACCTGCAACTGGAGATTTTAAATGTAATTTGGCCACCTATGTCTTTGTTTCTTTTTTTTTTTATCTTTCAAAGGTTTGTTCAAGAGCGGCGAAGAACCTGTGCGCCCCGCTCAGCTGAAGAAGAATGCAGGCCGTGCACCAAAGAACGCGCAGAGTCGGCCTCCTAGAGGCGCGCCAACTTTTCGCACCGTGCCTCGAACAGAAGTTGCTACATCACCGGAAGAACTCAGGACCGTTCTCTCCAATCTGGTGGAGGCAGGTAAGCCGGTCCTCCCCATTGCAAGTCAAACTATTGCTTTCCGGTGTTCATAACAGCGCTAACTGCCGTTTGCCTTTTGTTCGCACCATCGAAGGCTGCCAGGAGAGCTTGGAGTGGCTATTGTCATCTCTAGAAGACGCACTGGAAGACTGGGACCCGGAAGGTGAGCCCATTTTTCTTCTTCTTCTTTTTTTTTCTTAAGTTTAGTTTGGCAACCTTTTTCTCGCACGAGGACACCTTGTTTCGGATTTAGACATTAAGGTTATAGAGACATCGAAGTAGTGAAAAGTATGCAAATTCAGAGGCCGCTGCCCTGCCATTCGAGGCCTGATGCGGGTGTCTGAGAGCATATTTAGGTGATAACATCTTTAGGTGAGGGCGATTTGCGCATAACGCTTGGCAATGGCATAGATTCAGTGTTTTCTGTTAGGATGACGCAGTATCTATTCAGCGATGAATCTGGACGTAAGCGGATCTGGGATGGTGACGATGGAGACAGTCGGAAGGTGAATGCCACCAAAAAATGGATAGATTTACTCAAACGGACATCGTGTGCGAGTAAATGTCAACTGAAGAATATACAGATATGTATATTGCTCTGTCGCATGAGTGGAAAGGCAATTTTTCCGCGTTATCATGCTTTCGCCTCCTTTCGGATTTCACGAGAACTGATTTGCCATAGCGAGTAAAGTTGCAGTCGTGTTGCCTCTCTGCTTTATTATGTTTTTTTTTTGTATTTTTGTTTTCTCGAATGAGCCAGTCCTAGCTGTTACCGACGGGACTTCCTTTCTTTTGTATTTGAACATAAATAGACCTTCGTTGCTCGGAGCGTTATTTTGGTAACCAGCCTCCATGAAACATTTCTGCGCCGCGTTAATCATCTCGCGGGACCTACAAAGAGCATTGCGCGATGAACGTGTGTGCGTGCGATGCAGACCCAACCTCCGTGCCGCTGGTTCCTATCCTCGAGGCGCACCATTCGTCGATGGAGAACAGCGATTTCTGCAGCCTGCTTCGCACAATGGGAATCCAGCCACCTGCGGACGAACAGGTACGGGGGATCTTCGTCCGGATGCCGCACTTTGTTTTGTCGTTGCCTGTTCTCTTTTCGTTGCAACTGTTTCTTTCTTCTTTTTTTTTTTTTTTACTTTCCTAATTTCTTGGCGGAAGTATTATGCTTAAGGAAGCACCGACACAGGAATTTTGGGCGCAATTTATTATTATATTTATTGATATTGGGAAGAGGCCGAGCTTTGGTGATGCCGCTGGACGGAGGCGCGCCTTCTTCTTCACAATATTATTATTTTTATTGTGGGTAGTTGGATAAGTGCCGACTCCTTAATCATTGTGTAAGGCGCCTCAGTTCCTCGATGCGCGCAAGAAATCATTAATTAGGTGCACTTTAATGCTGCCGCCCCAGCAATGCAAAGAGGCCCGTGTGCTTAGAACTAGGGGCACGGATAAGACGCCGAAGTGGTCGAAATTAATCCGGAGCGGCTCACTGCGACATTTCTCACAGGCCACGTGTTACTTTGTTGCTTTGTGATTTAGGAAGCCTATTGGCGCATCCCTGCTGACATGACAACCACCATGCTCAACTCCCGGGTCACCGTCGTCAAGAGAGCGCTGGAGGGTGACTACGGCGCCTCGCTCTTGGTCGTGGGTCCGGCCTCGAACGACGCGGCTCCCGAACGCGACCCGACGGATTCAGACTGCGACGGTCCCTCACCGCACGTCGTCGACTGAAGACCACGAAGCGTCTGCCACAAGTGAGCGAATCCCCAAGGACAAGTTGAAGCACCGCAAAGCGTTACAAGCGCTTCTGCAGAAGAAGAGAGCTCGCCAGGAAGAGTGAGTTTCCGTATTCTTGCCTGCTAAGCCTTGGGAGGGCGTAGCCAGTTAGCGCCGTCACGGTTGCGATTGTTCTGAGCCTAGCTGAATGCATATGGCTGCTGCGTAGATCGAGCGGCCGGTCAGGCCGCGCGGGCCACCCGATTTCGGAAACCATGCTGAGCATCCCGGCTCTGAATCCGGCTACAGGGGCTACCTAGGACATCCCATATCTTTGCCACCTTTCGCTCAGTGCCTCTAAGTAGTCTGCACTGGTACGTTTAAAATGATCTCTGTTATTTTAAATCGTAGTGTCTTCAGTAGTGGTAAGCGATATTATCCGGCTCATCTATCTCGTCATCATCATCTATATCATCTAACTCATCATACTCAATTTATCCGGCTCATCATATCATCCATCTCATCTGCATCCACTTGAAACTTAAAAAAAAAAGTCAATTCAAGACAAGAAATGTTATTATTATCGTCAAGGAAGTAATACATGTAGGTACGCGTATATACAGATAGACCTCCAAGGAAAAGAAATTCAGTTCAATAAAAAGTCAATTCAAGACAAGAAATGTTATTATTATCGTCAAGGAAGTAATACATGTAGGTACGCGTATATACAGATAGACCTCCAAGGAAAAGAAATTCAGTTCAATTTAATAACCTCTGCCCACCTTGTGGACAAGATTAAAAAATTTTCATTGGACAGCATGCCGCCCGTCTAAGGGCCGACGGAGACAATTAGAGCCTGACTGTGATTACAGCCAGTTGGCTCCGTGTATTCCTCGGCGCTCAAGATCCGCGCGACTGTCTGCTTGTGTTCGCTCTTATTTTAGTCTCGCGTTGCGTCTTTTTTTCCGCCGCCTATGTAAGATAATATGCGCAAGTTGGAATCAGTTAGCGCAAGGCAGAGGTAATTGGAGGTCGCAGGGAGAGGCCTTCGTCCTGCAGTGGACATAAATATAGGCTGATGGTGATGATGATGTAAGCTTATATAGCACGGCGTCGTACGTTGTGTTCTGTTACGGTTACTAACCAGCAGCGCGTAAGTGATTGTCGCGAAATGCGCGAGCATCTCCCCTACCTAAGCACGCAGCATAGAAGCTAAGCCGGACAGCGCTCGCTTATATATATATATATATATATATATATATATATATATATAGCCTATTGGTTTGAGCTACTTGGTCACATATAGCGAAAGCATTTAATGTTGCTAAAGGATTGGCGCGAGACGAATACAAAGCGGGTGCAAACTTTGAGCTTTAAAAATTAGGAAGGCGCCTAAGCTCTATTGAAGGAAATGGAAAACAATGTCTAGGAGGGCGATTTGGAGGTGAGAATAGGGCGTATGAACCATAGAATTTATTTCGAGGGCCGCGCTGGAGCGACGTTTGATCGACGTCAACTAGAGGTTGAATGATCTTCCATCATAATTATCGTCATCATCGTCATTGTTTTCATCATTATCCTCATCGTAGTCATCATCAGCGCGGCTTTCAGAATAACTTCTATGGTTCAGCGTCATCATCAGCTTTGTCCCATGCTTAGACTGCACTATCTTCGGGATCGGCGCATGAAAGAGGTTAGGAAATGACTTATCCGATACGAAAAAAGTGTCAGTAACTTGCCAAGCGAGGCATTGTCTTTAATTAAAAAATTGTGGCCTTTATTGTCGGAAAGCGACACATGGGCTATGAGAGACGCCGTAGTGTGGGTGGTTTCGTATTAATTTCAAACCCGTGATGTTCTTTAATATGCGTCTAAATTTATACGCACGAGCGTTTTTCAATTCCTGCCTCGTCATGATGTGTCCGCCGCGGCCGGGAATCAAACTCGCGCTGAACAGCAGTACGCCATTGCCACAAAGCCACCCGCATCGGTGCTTGTGTTAATCTCGCCGCCATCTTTTAGCGCCTTTAAGTGCTTTCTTTATATGTCCAGTGCAGTGCAGAGCTTTTCTTGCAGGCTCTTTTTTTTTTTTTTTTTTTTTTTTGCAGGCTCTTGGCAGGGAAAGTTTTTAGTCTTTTCCGCAACCAATGTTCCATAAACATTCGAACGCCAGTGTTTCGTAAACTTTCGGCCACCCGTTGTGGCCCGTAGACACGAAACACGGTCTGGGGCTCCTGTCACCTTGCTTCGCCATGTTTCTCCAGCGCTTTGCCTCCGTTTATTTCCTGGCACGTTCTTGCTCCCGGAGTAAGGGATGTCGCTTCCCCAGAGGCGCAGAACGATCTCTTCGAGGCCTGATGATGGATTGTCGCGAGATTTCTTTTTACGCCGTGCGGAAACTTCTCTACCACGTGGCGACAGCCATCCTGCACGTTTCCTTTCATTGGCTTCTATGGTTCGAGGCCACGCTCGGTCGTTCTTTCCTCTTTGCCTTATTTCTTCTTTTTGGTTTCTCGACTTTCGGCAAGGAGCCTTTTTCACTGCGACACAGGCTCTACGAACCTGTTTGTTGGGTGGGGCGTTTTGACACCTTGCAAGGAAAATAACTAGCTTGGGCCTTGCTTGTTTTGAAAAACTTGGCAGCTGGACATTTCAGTATACTCAAGGTGAAGTGTTCCTTCCTTCCATGTGTCCTTTATGTTTCCTCACGATTCCTTTCTGAGGATCGCACTGTTATCTTTCTGTACCCTATAAAATCTTGAAATGGACGGACACTGGAGAAAGAAACCAAATCAGTTATAGACTGACAAATAATTCCTTTAAAACTATATTTTCGTTAATTTCGCGGTATCAGTATGATTATTTTAAGAGAAAATGAAGGTCAAAGTTCGATTCCTTTAATTTCTCGCCAATACCCCAGCTCTGGCACGTCACTGTGACGTCATGAATTTCAAAGCATCTTTTTTTTTTTTTTTCGTATTTGCGCCATTGTAGCTCCATAAAAGGTATTGAAACTTGCTAAGTTTAATCTTACGTTCGCTCTTTTAGAACGCAGTGTAGTCCATCGTCATGGATAAAGAAATTAACAAGGCCTAAGCAGACGCCGTCAAAATCCGTGACGTCATGGTGGTCCAATGCGGGAACTTGAAGGCGGCGTCGCGTACCGTACATGTATCGTTCTTGCGCCATTCCTAGCCTACCAAGCGTCCTCTCGTTTAGAGCGGCTTCTTTCGTATTCTAGACGCGTGATTTATTAATACAGACCGAATTATAGTTTTTGTTTCTTTAGTGCCGATTTAAGCCATTGCTTGCGTTCGCAGTGCGTGTCTTTAACGCAATACGTAAGGGATATTTGAGATAATTTACTGTCCAAACTGGTTTATTTTGCAGGGAGCTCTAGACGTGCGTGGTTGGGTAGCTCTTGGAGGCACACCTGAGCTTGCTCTGCCCGTAAATTTAAGCTTACAGGTACTGTGCGCGCCAGTCCCGAAGTCCGTGAAACGGTACCGCGCACTATTATACGTCGTTTCTTGGAAGGCCGAACGCGCCAGTTTTTCCCTGTGCCTGTCATTACGAAACAATTATGCGCACATGAGGGGTTCGTTTAGGGGTCATCTGACATTTCTGGGAATTAATGTGTTGTAGTTTGGGCACTACTGCTTTTTGAAGTCAATTTACAGCGCAGCTAGTACTTCAGGCTTTGTTTATTGCTGCTATACCATAACCCTCGGTTCCCTCCTAACCTAACCTAACTCTGTTAAACCTCGCGAATAAGAAGTACACACCCGATACACAAATTGCTCAATGACTAACAACGCAAGGGTATCGTTTTCGTGTGGTAGTTTAACATGTCAGCTAGCTTAATGCGCTCGCTTTCGAAATCCCGGTTGTATGGTTAACGAGTAGCGCCCTTGCTTGGCGTCTTCGGTCGAGTCTCTGGCTGGCAAATACAGCGTTGCTTGGTTTGGGGATTTTGTTAAAGCAGCAATTAAAACGCTGAACCTAACAGCCGTCGAAGCAGCGTCTCGAAGCGCCCGTTATCTTTTCTCCACCACATGTCGCAAGTACTGCAGTGTTCGGGTTACGTAAAGTAACCTGCTCGCCTCGCCTGTGAGAGCAAATAACCTGCACGTATGCGCGCTCACCCAGGCTAGCACACGTAGACGAAGGGAGTATAACTGTGGTTTTCTCTGTATTCTCGTTCACTTTTTTTTCTTTTTTTTTTTTTTCAAATGCCGCCAGCGTCGCGCTCCATCGGCTTATCGATTGGCACCTGCCATGTCGGGATCACGGCTTATATTGCGATCCGAAAAACAGGCTCGGCGGTTACTTGCTTCGAGATTTTACAATCGATTCCCTGAAATTTCCGCAGAGCAAGCCAGGCAGGCACAGTGTGTGTGATCCGTGGCCTGACCGAATCGCTCTGGTGGGAACAGCTTGCGCTTGTCCGCCTTGGCCAATTGAAAGGTCGTCTACGTTCGCTTCCCTCCCTCCCTCCCTCGCTCTCTTCCTCTATCTCGCTCTCTCATTTCTTGCTTCGCAGTCATTGTTTCTTGTCTGATGCGCTCACTTTTCACAGTACCGGGAGTTTTCGGTGTCTTTCCTCTTTTAGAATAAAGTGCTCTTGGCAACAAGGAGTGCACGCTTTTCTCGCGCCGTGCCTGTAGCAGATGTCCCGCAGCACATCAAAAGCAGAGGTCGTTCATCATCGCGTGCGATGTTTGGAACGAAACTCCGTGCGAAACAGTGCTTTCCTCTGCGCTCGCCGATGTAGGGGCTTTGCACGTTTAATCTGCGCACTCTAGGTATATCGCGTACAATATCTTATTGCTTGTCTGGCATCTGACGTCTTCTAAGTATGGTACAGTCATTACGGACCACAAAACGTTACGGACCATGAAATCTGAGAAAAAGCTGAATATACCCGCATCCTCACAGCGCAGCCTGGTATTTGCATTGCGGGCCTCGACTAGAATATGCTAACAACATTGTGGTAAACAGTTTTACTGGATATACTACTACAGGTTGCTCGGGTATTGAACGTTTTCTGAGATCCCGTGGTCCGTAAGCTTTTGTGGTTGACTGTACATCTTCGGCCAGACTCGGGCGATATTAACTACAGGTGATGATGCGACAGTGGACCGTGTCGTTTCCAGCACACACATTATCTTCGTTTATTTTTTTCCCTGTTCGCGTGTTGCCTCAAAATAGTAGCAGGAGCACGATCCTATCAATTTCTATTGAGGTTTGCGAGTTCCAGTTTTCGTTTGATATGATTCGGTCGTTGCTCGATTGCATAATGGAAGCACGATAGAATAAACTATAGCTAAATAAGGTGCTGATCTGTGCAAAGTGAACTTGCGAATACATAGTAGCTGTCAGCCCAAAATTACACAAAATACACGGGAACGGGGAGAAAAACACGCACACACACACATTTACACAGAGCGCTGTCTACGTTTTCTCTTTTTCTTTTTTCTTTTTTTTTTCTTTCCTGTACTTTTTATACAATTCTGCACTGATAACTACACAACGGACTCCTGCTATGGCCTTCGTGCATCTGTGCAAGTTGAGAGAGCGATAAATGTTGTTTGTCCGCGTGGCATAATCAAAGAAAGAACCCTTAGGTGGCAGTTCAGGGTTACTGCCTGTGAATGTCTTCTGTCAACGTATTCGGAAATGAAATCTTAAATCAAGCACACCACGTGTACGCGTTGTTTACGCCGCCAAGAGCATCGCGGCAAGATGATATGCGTGAAAGACCGTTCAGCTCCGTGCTCCTTGTTTTACGAACATAGGAGTCGGTCACGATGCTGATGATGCCACGGTGTATGTTGGCGAATAAGCAGGAGAGAGAACCTTTTTTTTTTTTTTTTTTTTTTTTTTTTGCCAAATGTTCTAGTGGGGCCTTGCATGCACAGTCGCCTTTATACTTTCCTTTTTCATGTTGCAAGGGTAGCGCGAAAACCTATACCGGACGAAAGAAAAACACGGAAGTGCTGTCCAGGCCGGACAGCGCTTTCTTTGTCTCGCCATTCTTTCTTTCTTTCGTCCTGTGTAGGTTCTCGCGCCACCCTTCAAACGTGAATCACTACCAAATTACCCTGTTTGCTGTTCTGCTTAATGCAAGTTTCCCTATCGGTTCTAGAATGAACCATGTTCCGTTCACTGTTTACTCGCAGGTTGTCCGACACGGACTCCGACGAGGTCGGCTTCGCCCGCAGGAACCAGCGGAAGCGGAAAAGACCTCGCGCCCGGGACACCAGGGAGAACGAAGAAGAGATCCGTAACGCAGCCGAAATGGTGGGAACACCGTTCTGACAGTGGCATAAGCGGCGGCGAGCTTCCAGCCAGCCCGCCCGCTAGCACGACTCTTAGCAATGCCGGGGCAGGAAGAACAACCCCTCCACTTTCGACGTCCGAACCGACCAAGAAGCGGAAACGAGCGACGCTGGTCGTTGACAGCGACGAAGAACGAGAATCGAGCAAGCGTGCCGAACTGGTGGACGTCGACGAAGACGTCGGCCCCGTTGTCATTGCTGACGACGAAAGCCCGGGGGCGGCAGCTGCCGCTGGCAGAAGCGGCGCACCAGCGCGCAGGGCCGGCAAAGGTGGCCGCCTGGTCGTGCTCGACGACAGCGACGAGGACGACGTGGTCGACTTGCCCGGCGCCGTTGCTGACAGGGGTGCCACTGTTGCGAATGGTGATGGCGATTTGAACCGCGCTTCGGGATCCGTCATCGATCTGGGCGACGAAAGTGACGCGGAGCTGAGTGACAGGAGGAGAAGGAAGAGCTCCGCGAGTCCAACTCGAGCTGACAGCCTCAGCGGCTCTCGAGAGACGGCGCCTGAAAGCAGAAAGGGATTATCGACTGTCGTTGAGGACGGCAGTAGCGGAAGCGATGCTGAAATCATGGAAGACGCCTCAAGTGAGCCCTATTTTTTTTTTTTCTTTACGTGTTTGTTTTATGTAGCGTTCCGAGCTCCCCAATTCACTGCGTTTTTGTCTTTGCAATATATAATGCATTCTAACCTCGATATAACGAACACGCATGTAACCAAGTAAATATAGAATATCTCTCACCGGTATCAGCGTGTAATGGTTATATGCTTATAACGATTGGCGGTTATAACGAGGGTATGTTCCTGTCCGCTGTGAATTCGTTATAACGCGATATTTTACCCACATAAAGCCATGCAGTTCGCAATTATCACACCCTTTGTTTATTATTTCGTCGAGCTATAGCGGATTGAAATGTTAAGACTGAGCAGTCTTACCACGTTATGTGGTTTGTGTTGCCCGCAACCCGGAGCCGTTTTTATTGGCTAGCTACTAGCACCAGCTGTGGTTTATGACAATTCGTGTTTGGTGCGAAAATCTAAAAATATTGTGGTAATTTCTTTCGAGTTTGCAATGATGATTTGTGTTTGTGTTACTGGCTTTAGCGTCGACTGGAAAGGCTACTTATTGCTCTGAGTTTGTATCAATTATGATCGATTTGTGGCTTGATTAGTGGTGCCAGCCTCTTTTGTCACTTCATCCGCTTAGCACATCGTCATTGCGTACAAAAAGCTTGCGTGCTATTGCAGCTCTTCTGCATTCAATAGTAGACGTAGATATATTTGTGCGTGTATTCGTTTTTTTTTAATGTTTTCTTTATAGTTAACAGCTTCATGGTGCGCGTTTGTTCGACGTTGTGCACTCAAACCAGTATACCTTCCTAATTACTAAAGCTCTATCTATGGAAACGATGTTTAGTTGAGGGTGGTATTTGACAGGACTATGTCATCAAGCTTAGCTTCGGGTCTAATGTGCGAACTTCGAGCCCATTGAATCTACAGACACCTAGTGCAGATTTCTTTAGTGTCTTCAACTCTTCCGATAGCACATGCTGGCAAAGAGCGCTCTGATAAGCCTACAGAGTGAAACGATTGTTTTGTTGTGGCCAAGAAGTGTATTCAGGCTGGAGCGTGCGAAAGAACGAGGCGGCATGCGTTGCTTCGCGTAAATACCGAGTGCTTAGAGTGGCGTTAATGCGACGAAAAGCGACTCTGCTTTGGTTCGCATCGATCTCCTTAACAAAAATCATTCGTGGAATGTACTACAGCGGGTGCTTTGCGAGACGAAGCCCATTCGTGCATTCGAGAACAGCAGCACGGAAACGGCGAATTGGATGTCGGCGCGCAAAACCAGTATCGAACGCTGTTTTCCTCGCGTAACGCCGCTCGAGAGCTTAGGTTTTTCCGGGAACTTCCAGCTCCAGTCGCTATTCGCCTCGCGGCGTGTATTGATGGTGGCCTATCATGACTGGCGGATCGTATACGAGAGTGATGGTGCGCAGTGCACTTTGAGTACCCCTTGGCATTCCATTCGTTTCGCGCCACAGCGCCGAAGTGATGGTAGGTGGCGTGACGGTCGGTTGACGCCAGTGTTCGGTTAGCCCGATTTTTCTTTCGTGCTATCTTTACCGCGGGAAGTTTGTTGAACATGAGCTTTGAATTGACTGAAATAGACAGGGAGAAGAATAGTTTAGAGCGAACGCTGTATGGAGCTGTCGAGCGAAGACTTCAATATTTATGCCTATTCGTCGGTACTGTGAACGGAAAGACGGCCGGGTTAGCCGATGCAAGAAAAGCCGTTGTGTATTATCGATAGTCTTTGTTCTGTCTTTACTTGCCTTAGCGTTTCCCCTGCTACTATTGCGTTTTTTTTATTTTTTCTCTTTTTGTTTTCCTGTAACTTTCGTGAGATTCTTTTTTATCATACTTTCTCATGCCGTTCTCTTTCTGCTGCGCACGCGCACATTAGCACGGAGGGGGTCACGATCTTTTACCTTTCAATTAAGACCTCTTCTCGCGCTTTTCCCACTTGCTGACGGCAGATAGTGAGCATTCGTAGTGCGCATGTTACGCTTACGTGTATAGTGAGGAATATGTTCTCTAATTGGCGTGATAATACCGTATAATGATAATGGTTTCCAAAGGCAGCTACTTGTACCGGGTGCTGTGGCGTTGCTGTGTTAAGCGGTTGTCGGAATTAGGCTGCCTCTAAGAGTCTTTTGTGTTTCCGTGTTTTCCTTTTCAGTCCGGCCTGCTGTTAGCAAGCCAGCCAAGGCCAGGAGAGCAGTCCTCATTAGCAGCGACGAAGAGGATTAGTAGCTGGGACCAGAACACAAGACTAGCATCACAAATAATGTTGTCTGGCTTGCATTATTTTACTATCATTTTATATATTTAAAAACAATATTAAACTGAAGGTTTTCGTGTTTTATTAAGTCAAATATAGTGGCGCCACTTATCGCTTTTGCCGTGTCCTGGTGTTGTTTTATGCGAATGCCGCGCAAGAACGGTTTTGTATAAATAAAAGATGGCATCTCGCGCCTTCCTGGCAATTTATCTTTTGGGTGTCTGTGAGTAGAGACTACTCAAAAAATGGCCCGTGTGTGTGTGTGTGTGTGTGTGTGTGTGTGTGTGTGTGTGTGTGTGTGTGTGTGTGTGTGTGTGTGTGTGTGTGTGTGTGTGTGTGTGTGTGTGCGTGCGTGCGTGCGTGCGTGCGTGCGTGCGTGCGTGCGCCAGGTTTAGGCGTTCAGTTTTAGGCGCTCTGGCAGCGAAGGCAGGCGACCCTCTGAGTAACGCCCCAGACCGAACCACGAAGCCTAGAACCGCATCGCAACAGCCCATTGCCTCTGGCCGCGGGCACTGCGCATCCCTGTGTATTTGTCCATAACGCAGGGTGACTATCACGAGACGGTACTTCAGGTATCGACGGCCACGCGCTCGCACGTTCCTGCTAACATATTTGAGCTCGTGCCTGACGGCGGGCAACCTGGGCTAGTCCGTGAACTTTCATACTTGACTAAACAGCGCTAAAAAGACGAGGACATAGAGGACGTGCGTACCTACCTTTCTTCGTCTTCATCGTTCTAGCACTGTTTTGTTAGGTATGGGCGTCTATAGCGATGCGAGGGGGGAGGGTGGGCGCGGGTGTGTGGGTTCCATAGCAGACAAGACGTGGTGCTGAAGCACACGTCTCGCAGACGGCAACGCCGGCATCGCGACGCGTGTCTTGCCGTGAAATGCTTCGCCGTTCACCTCGCGGAGCGAGAGTTCGCGTGGAGCATGCGTACAGGTTCATGCGGCTGGTAGCACGTAGAAAACGGACAAGCTTCCGCAAAGCTTCATGCCTATATGGGCCCGTATCGTGTCGTCATTCCACAAATTTGATTTACAGTGTCGTTAGATCACGATGACCGTTGCCTATAGATGACCAAGGGCGTGTGTAGTGTATCAGCATGCTTCTGTTTCGGGAAGGAATCCGTTTGTATTTCACACAAGATCCCCGCGAGAATTGCAGTTCAACGCGTGCAGATGATAAGCGCTCGCGGCCGTCTTGGGTCTGTATGCGAAACTGCACGTGCCAAACTGAACGGAGAAGGATACGAGAGTGCTGCGGCAGAGTGAACGCGCTGTTCAAACGACGAGCTGATCTATAGCCCGCATTGTAGTCGAGTACTGCGATATTTTGCGAGTTTGAAAGCGCTTCGATTTCTACCGCGGTGTGCTGGCGTCACTTTGCTTGCGAATGGCTACCGCGGCCCGCCACGCGTTGCTATAGACGCCCATACTTGACAAAACAAAACAAAAAAAAAAAACTTTGGAGGACACTTAAGCTTCGCCTTTAAGAGTGGAACGCGATAGCATTCAAAGACCCCTGGCTACTTATCTCGTATATTCAAATTACAATCCGACACTATCACGTCTGAAGGTTTTGGTTTAGTCGTACTTTACGATTTTTCTGACCGATTTTACTTTGAGAAATTCAATTTTTGTGCACTAACGCATTGTGCCACGCAAAGGGCCTGCCCGATTGGGGTGGTTTGGCATGATTATTTCCGCCAACGACGCCGGCGCTTACGCAGACGCCGGATTTTCTGCGACACGGGGCCCTTGACGGGCCCTTAACGCTGTCGCGTTAATCATGCTAGAACAATGAAGACGAAGAAAGGTAAGTACGCACGTCTTCTATGTCCTCGTCCTTTTAGCGCTGTTTTGTCAAGTGTGAACGTTCACCAACTAGCCCAAGTTGCCCGCCGTCAGGCACGAAGCTCAAATATATTAACAGGAACGGGAGAGGGCATAGCGATGGATACCTGAAGCACCGTCTCGTGATAACTACCTGCGTCATGGACAAAGGCACATGACTTGATTAACAGGTGCATCGCCAAATAACGCCTGCAAATCAATGAGTGTTCATTGATTTGCGATGCATTTGCATAATAGAGACGGGAGAATAGGAGATGTCCGAAATATTTTAAGCACTGGGGCAACATGTCGCACCGCGAGCGACAGCAAGTGAATGTCTCTTCACGTCAGAGCTGATTTGCCTTATTACCGAGCCCATCCGTCGTCATGGTGAGCCCTATCGAGGCGACTAGGAGGCCACCAAGCAATAGAGACTGCTCACGTTCTGGAAATTGAGGTGATTGAAGTTTGCCCGTACGTGGTTCCGCAAACTGTGCTACGCATTCACTTCGCCCAGTTCTGGCGCTCGCTAACTGTGCGTTGACTACACCGGGAAACTAAAAAAAAAACAGATGAGGGTACAGTCGGTTTAATGTAAATCGCGCGTCGATGGCTGCAGCAAAGTAGAACATATACAAGGCCGAGGCGTACGGCCTGTAATTTGTAATGCGTGGGCATGTTCGGATAGGATGTCGGCGAGTCAAGTGATCCGATGCCTTGTCCTGAAAGGTTATTAGTGCAAACCTCGCTATAAAGCATAGGGCTCATTGGCGAAATTCCAAGTAATCAGCACTGCTTAGCAAGCTTGGATTTTTCCCGCTTCGTTTATTTCAGACAACCTATAGTTTCCATATTATGACCGCCCACCTACAAATATATATATATATATATATATATATATATATATATATATACATACATACATACATAGTGTAAAGACGAAGTGAGCTTGGCCGCGGGCTCTGGAAGAGAAGACGAGGAGGAAGGTATAGAACAGCTGGCCCAGGAACGCGATATATATATATATATATATATATATATATATATATATATATTTGTAGGTGGGCGAACATAATATGGCAATTATAGGTTGTCTGAAATAAACGAAGCGGGAAAAATCCAAGCTTGCTAAGCGGTGTTGATTACTTCGAATTACTTTGCGAATGAGCCCTATGTTCTACAGCGAGTTTTGCACTAATAAGCTTTCAGGACAAGGCATCGGATCGCTTGACTCGTCGACATCCTATCAAGCCCCCACATTACAAATTGCAGGTGATACGCCTCTGGCCTTATGTTCTACTTTGCTGCAGCCATCGAGGCGCGATTCACATTAAACCTGTACCCTTATCTATGTTGAAAATAACCGATATATATATATATATATATATATATATGCGTGTGTGTGTGCGTGCACTGCATGCATGCGTGCGTGCGCCCATATGAAACCACTGGTTCCAGTATCTGTTCCTATCTTCATAACCTGCATCGATCACTTCCCGCCATTTTAGCGACCGCGTGTTATCGTACTTTGAGTTTCATGTCCATATCTAGGGTCATCGAATGGTATCTGCAATTTGATGAGAATGCATTAAGGGCTTGGCAGGAAGAGGGCTTCGAAGGTTCTCTGGCACCGAGTCTCTCTCTCTCTCTCCCTTTTTTTTTTTTTTTTTTTGCTTCTCATTAAGGGATAAAGATAGCGTTTGTTGCGCAGTCGTTCCTCAAGCAATCCTTGGCTGCGTGGACAAGGCCAACGGGTCATAACTGGTTATACGTTGCTGGTCACACACTGCTTCGTTTATAACTCGTGTTTTACTCTTAAATTCAGCACTAGGTGAACCTCCTGCGTCGCTAACAAGAAAATCGCAATCGCTGCAGGAGCTGAGCGTAACGCTTAGTGCCTTTACGTTCGAAAAAATGAATGCATTCTGTTGCAGCACATTGAGACAAGAAAAGGTGTTGAAAAAGATGGATCGAAGGCTCACGATTCTTTTATATTCAGCGTCTCTTTAACTACAAGCTTAACGCCTCACTGAAAAAAAAAAAAATCGGAATTACCTTAGGATGACGTGTTGTCTTGTTCTGATTTGATTGGCGTTGCCAGCATCTGCCCGAAAAAGTGAGAGTCGTATCAAGAAAATTAGTGTTTAAAATGAGCCCTCCTGTCTAATTGCTCCTCTTACTTCCCCGCGTACGACATTGTTCTGCATCGCCTCCATAAACTGTACCTCGGGGCCGTACGATTGAAAGGCCCGTCAATTAGTGTTCTAACGGTAATAGCAATAAAAGCTCAGCGGTTACAGTAATGGCTTTCTAAGTGAGATGGTGCCCTCGTCTGCTTTCTCTTCTTTTTCGTGTAAACGATAAGAAGCGAATCTGGAATACGTTTCTCGTTTTTTTTTTTTTTTTTTTCGGAAATAGAGATGACATTTGCACCTTCTTTCTCTCTGCCAAGCACGACTCGTTTTGCACACTGAAATGCCAGAACTGTGTTGACAAATTCCAGAACTGTGTTGACAAACCCAGAACACGCCGTGCCTCCTGAACTCCCACGCGGCCCCACGGCTTAGTTCTCAAGAAAGTTTGGAGGGGTGTAATCGGAGAGTGATGCCGATTCGCGTGATTATGGTAATTGATGAAGCTTCCTGCACCTCGTAAAAGAAAACTTCGCAAAACCGCAATGTTCCGCTGTGTTGTTGCCTTTCATGAGCTTCCTCCATTCTTACTGTGGTAAATGGCGTGGTGTGTGTGTGTGTGTGTGTGTGTGTGTGTGTGTGTGTGTGTGTGTGTGTGTGTGTGTGTGTGTGTGTGTGTGTGTGTGTGTGTGTGTGTGTGTGTGTGTGTGTGCGTGCGTGTGTGCGTGTGTCTGTGTGTATGTATGCGTGTGTGCGCAAGTCACAACGGTAGCATGGTGTACTCGCTGCAGCGTGCTATCTTCAATGATCCTCACATGACTCACCCTTGTACGCGTGAACTGCTCAGTGCAGCCTGCTTTGATCAGGTAAAGCTAACGATCACAATTTGTCCACTTTCGACTGGAATGTGGGGGAAATATTGAGTTTCACAAATGTGTGATCCTATGTGAGCCACCTTATCTCGTGGACCTTTGAAATTGCTTTGCGGACAAGGCGCACAATTCCTTCAACTGTCTCTCTCTCTCTCTCTCATTTTTTTTGGGGGGTGAGGGAGGGGGCACATTACTTTTGCCTTTGGTATTTTTCGGCTGTTTACTGTATCCGGCGCCATTCATAGCAAGAGCATCTCAGAACAACTAGCTGAAGCATATTAACCAGAAAAAAAAAAAAAAAAAAAACAATACGCCATGTCGGTATTCCAGGGACCTTCGTTCAAATCTTTCAGGCTTAGTGCATCGAAGTCTCATTCAATTGCAGAGACGGGCCCCATCAATTGCATTACATAGTACAATCGCGCGCGGTTGTTGCACTCTCGAAAGAGGTTTTGAAGCCTCGCCATGCACTCAAAATAACGCAATCTCTGTGGATACCGGCCTACCGAGTAAATCATTCACGTCAATCTGTGTAGGCGCACATGTCAATGACAGGCGATGAGAAAGAGTTGCGGCGTCGGAATACAAATGAGACGGCCAACCTTCACTGCTCTTGTGTTGCAGGTTTAATGCTCCTGTCTGCTAAATTCACGAGTAAAGCTTTCTGACCCTACATTTTTAACGTTGCCTTTACAAAAGACGAATGCGTTTCTTTCATTTCGCAACGAGTACTTATGTGTCTCAAACGTTTGCGCAATTCTTTTTTTTTTTTTTTTCTATACTGCATCGTTTCTGTCGACGTTCGGGCCTATTCGTTGATGCTTGCCACACAATTCCATGAAACGTGAACCATTCCTGAACTCGATTGACATTCAAAATCTATTATGATGAAGTCTGTGTTCGGGTATAAATATACTTGATTCTCTTTACGCTGCTGTCGAAATTGCGAGTATGGGATAGACGTTGCGTCACACCGTACATCTAGCTTGTTCGTTCTATGTATTTGTTTGTTTGTCTGCACTGCGTATTCGTGAAAGTGAGACGCGTGTTTTATAATTAATATTTTTGAAGCGCAAGTGCTTCGTTTTTCTGAAGGAAGAATGCTATACACGTACATTGCAAATTTCAACACCAAATACCTCCCACTCGACACGAGAACGGCAAACGATAAATAGTGTTCATTTGAAGGTGAATAATTAATGGCAACACGTCCGTGGATCTTATATTAATTTGCTCGAGTATCTTCTGCGACTGTAGCAGGGAAAACGTAAATAAAGGATGGCAGACCAAACCCGATACGAAATGTGTTTCGCTACAACGAATTTTTTATAACAGGTCTACGTGCGAAATCATTAGCTACCGAGAAGGGAGAAAAAGAAAGAAAGAAAGCTCCGTGCGAACGTCGTGCCCAGGTATCTGAACTAAGAAACAGGTTTTTTTTTTTTAATTATGTCATAAATGGCAAGTGACGACTAGCAACCAGTACAATAATTTGGTTAGCAAAATGATGGACTAGAGTGGACGGTGATAGAGTGTAAGAAAGATTGACAAACCTTTGGCCGCACCTAGCTTGTAGCGCATGTGTGGGATTCGTTGGTGAAAAAATGATGATAATTAGTCTGCAGCCGATACATATTCTATTAGAAGTGTCTGAATGCTGATATTTTAGAATGTAATCGATTATGAGATTTGTAAAATACATCCTTGTAATATTGATTCGAATGATGAATATTTTCTATTTCTAAACTTAGGAAAAGAAACATAAGAAAACTGGCGACAAGCCGATGACGTGCAATTTATTTTCCATATAGGTACGCAATGCTTTCTGGAAGTCCATTCAACTGTGTAAAATCCATGTTTGTGAACTCCGTGAACTTGTTCTGGTAGAATCACAAGTAATTTTTGTGAGGAGACCGCTGAACCATAAGCAGGCGCTATTTTCATGGCCAAATTGAGTTCAATGATCGTAGTAACCTCGTATACTTCGAAGAAAGCGAATCCTGAATGGAATACCTTGATTCGAAACATGTATTCAATGATGGCTCGACATTTCGAGTATGCGCTTTCTCTAGCAATTGATGTATTTGACATTTTCATAGGTACTGCCTATATCACCGACGCTGCAGATATTACGAGTAATTTTGACTCTGTCTTTTGATATTCTTCAGCGGTTGAAAGCTAGCTTGAAACTGGGTTCGCTATGTCCACCTGTTCGTCCTATTAATCTACGCACCATGATTGTCAAGTCGTCGTTAGTGTCGTGTCATCGTCGTCAAGTATCGTGTATCGTGCCATAGGGCGAGGAAAAACATGTTTGCCAAGCACAGCCATCGGCATTAGATCTGATGCGTATTCGGCAATGTGCAGTTGGGAGCTAGAAGCGCTAACTACTACGCTATGAGGTAGCACTGAGGTTCTAACGCGATATCGTTAAGGGCCCCGTGTCGCAGAAAATCTAGTGTTGGCGTCGGTGTCGGCGGCGTTGTCCGTTAGAGAAAAATAATCCCGTACCATGCAGGCCATCTGCGGGACGCATATGCGTTACTGAAGTAATTCAGACTTCACTTAACCTACAGACATGATAGCGTCGGAGTGTAATTTGAATATACGAGAAAACATGATTCTGTTACGGTGAAAACTCAAACACAAACCCCTCTTCCAGCTGCCGTTTGTGGTTTGTTTTAGTGCCAGCGGCGCGCCCGGTTCGGTTCCTTGCAACACCATCCAGATGGCGCTCGCTACCGTGCATCCGTGGCAGCGGCGGATCCCGCCATGCGGGGAAAAAAAAACCCCAGAAAGCTCGCCTTCGTGCATAGTGTTCGCCGCCATTGTTTGCAGGGGTGCTATGCAGGATGTGCCGAGTTTCTCGTTCGCACGAGTTTTGCCCGAGTTTGCTCGATGGCAGTCAGTGAACGGAGATAGCAAGGAAAGCGCAAGAACGGGCTAAAAAAAATGTCGAGATAAAGCCGCGTATGACAACATGAGCGCACCCTGCGCGGCGTTTCAAGCACAGAAGACTGCGCAACGAAACGCGCCAGCGCCGCGTATTGTTATCAACGTATTATCGCAATTTAGCAATACTGTCACTGTCCCGCTGTCTATCTGCACACTTGCCGTGAGCCGCTTGCCACGCCTTTCTCGGGCGCGTCAAGGGCGTGCCTCCTCTTTCGGGCATTATCTTTCTATCCTCCGTCGAATGCGAACAGGGCACATGCTGTGCATTCTTGCATCTACACTTTCCTTCAATCGAATACTTTAAAATACAACAAATAATATAACGAACAATTTATTTCTTAAAGTATCGGTTTTTCGTTTTGAATGTTATAAATTTCTGATGACAAACGGAGATCGAACGAATTATTAGATTTTGCACTTTTTTGCCGTGAGTGGCGACAGTGAGGCGACAGCTTACAAGCGGATACATTCTAGAGGGTCGCACACACGAGGGAGTTCATACGGTGACAAGTCGCCAGGGGCGTTTCAGTGCTATTGTCGATAAAACGATAAAATCGATGCGATAATGACGCATAAAGTCAGTCATGACAATGATCTGACTATTCCCCGTCTATTAGGGGAAGGGCAGCGCATCGCCGCGGCATGGCTGTTCACCGCAGGCCCTTCACTGAAGCTATTAAGGCCGCCGCTTTACCAACGAAAAACGAGACTAGCCATAGAGAGGGGAGCAACGGCTGTCGCTGCAAAATGGCTGTATACGGTACCATGTTTATTTCTGTGCGCGAAGCCTCCGTGATGCATTGTGAAGAGCGAGCTGCCCAGCGTCACAATTAATTGCTTTTCATTGCTTGCCCAGTCAAGGTGCCTCTGTGCGCATATACGCAGTATTTTGAGTGTGTTGTGCACACCAAAGTGCTTGCCTATTGTTTGTGCTGGAGCTAACAGCGATCGCAGATGGATATCGTAACGACACCGCAACAATCGCATTTTGGCATGTGAGGGCTCTAGTGTGCAGTTATGAAATGAGACTTCGAACGCAGGAAAGTGTTGCAACTGTTTAGTGTGCAGTGCTTGTGATGAAGAAATGTCATCGTAATGGGTCTAGAAAAGCGGGCGATGCCCGACGCTGACCGTGTTAGCGACACGACCGCTCCGATACATGACGATACAGATGACAGATCAGTCATCTCAAATGACAGCTGCGATACGTTGTCGTTGGAAAACACTACGCACTCCTCAGCATCATTGTTCACCACGGCGCATCGACACCTTGCAAGTAGCTACAGTGACGTGCCGATAATTATTTGCTGTGTGCTACGTCGCCACAGTGCAGGCAATGAAGCCATGTTGTGGGGCCATCACAGCCCGAGAAGATATACGCGTATGTATAAGCCAGCGATTGTGGGCGCTCAGTACATCACCGATGACAGTGCGTTGTGCGTGTTTTATCTCGGCGGTCAAAACATGTCAAGATTGTTGATGCCTCTCTGCTCAGCACCGGGTCACTGTTGCCGAACAATAAGTTGGGCGTGGCGGTGCGCGCACAAGAGTTACATGCTTCGCGTGGGGCGTGACCTATGATTTTGATTGACAGGCGAACTCGTGCCAAACTCGTACATCGCGAAACCCTCCCCGAGTTGAACTCGGGAACATGGCAGTGGCAGCAGCCTGTGTCATCGTATCCAGCGACAGAAAGCGTCAATAGACCGTCTGGACCCGTTCACCTACATAACGGACGTAGAGTTTCAACGTCATTTTCGCCTTTCCAATACGTCAGTGCGCTGGCTGTGTAGCGAGTTAGGCGAAAGCTCTCGTCTGCGGAGACAGCGTGGTGGGCAAATTATGCTTTCGGAGCACATATTGGTGTGACTAGGCTGCAGTGGAAGAGTTCGTGCGATCGCTTCGGCTCTCTCCGGCTTCAAGCGCCGTGCGTCCACCGTGTCCCAGCGCCAGGCCAGGTCCGGCGGCATCATTCGAGTACTGGGGCACCTGCAAGCACCTAGGGTTCCAACCGGACTAGCCAACCTGTGGTTGGTTGGTCCCATTGTAGTGGTCACATTGTACAGGAATACTCAGAATGGACGCCAGGCTGCCTTCCGGTGCAAAAGGCCTCCACTCGGGGGCCCCGGAAAGATAGTGCAATTTCACGAGTGCCTTCTTCGCGGCAAGCGAAAGTACAACCGAGGCCTCCTGATGAAAGGCGGCAACGTTCCACCAAGCCGCCAAAATTACGGCGATGTTAAACGATCGTGCACCATGGGTCTTCGGCATGGTCTGCGCTACCACAGGAGTGCTGCGACTTTTCAAGGTCCACCGACGAGACGAAGGCATTATTGCAGCCAATGTTCAAGCAGGTGCCTTTATTCGCAGTAACGTATGAGTCCCATAGAACTGTATTCCAAATTTAGTGGATGCTAACGAGGCGAGCCTCAATCTGCACTGGGAGACAGTCAACCACAGCGTGAAGTTTGTGGGCCCCATCACGAGCGTTTAAACGCAAAAAAAAATAGAAATTTATTGTCAAAAAGTGAATCGCCACCTCGTCAGCGGTGGTGACAGGGTAACTGCACCGCTGCTGGAGTCATTCCTGGCATAGATGTCGTGGTAATCAATTAACCGCCACGTACGCTGCGAACATCATTTCTTGCGTTTGTTAGAAGCCACGGATCGCTCGGGCAACCCAGTACAAAGACTCTTTCCTGCGGTTGTTCAAAACCATCGCTCGGTGCTAGCCCGTCTGAAGGTGCATCACAAAGTAAAAGAAAATAAAGCGTAGTTTTCTGACCCTTGTATGAGTGCTTCCCGGCATTCGTGAGTGCTTACACGGTAAGCCCGTGGCAAACCACTACTGCGCTAGCAGACGCTCATTCGTTTCGCAGCCTTACTTTAGCGCGAGCAACGAGAGATCTGTTAAAAGCCCAATGTGAAAACCAGGCGCACACCAATCTGTGCTCAGAAATGGGAGCGAAAGCAGGTAGCGAGCCGCAGCAATTCAATCCAGAGGAAAGAGAAGGAGCAACGAGCGATCTCTTAAAAGCCTAGTGCGAAAACCAGCGCACACCGATCTGTGCTCAGAAATTCTAGCGCAAGCACGTAGCGAGCCGCGCCAACCCAATCCAGAGGAAGAAAGAGGAGGGCGAGCGTCCCCTCGTGGTATAACGCGAAACGTATTAAACGGCAAATTAGTCTAATACACGTTCAGTGCATCTTGTAAATGTTAAAATGCTTATAACCCACATTAATGTGACTAATATTATCATACTAAATACACTTATTTGATAACATGCTTGTGCCTATAATGCACTCGGTGGAACGACAGACAAGTGAAAGAAGGTGCGACCATGCACCGACCGTATGATCACGTGAGCCCCAGTTTGTCGACCGCCCATATGGCAACGCCCAAGAGATCATAGCCACCCAGAGTGAATCTAGATAAACCAATGAAACTTGAGGCGTGCCGACGGACAAACTTTGTCTTGTTACCATTAGTTCTTTCATCTTGGGGCGTCGCCAGAGCTCGTGAAGATCCCGAGTTTCGCCAAACTCGGCGCATCCTGCATAGCACCCCAGGTAAGCTTTACGATTACATAAGCTGCAGTTGCCGGGAAGCGTGGGAAGCAGTCAGGGATCTTTGAATGCTGTCGCGTTCCACTCTTAAAGGCGAAGCTTAATCGTCCTTAAGTTTTCTTGTGCTAGGTATTGCGCCCTGCGCAGTGGGAGTAATGACGCTTGTGTACGTACTTCAGGAGGCCACGTAGGCCAATAGTGTAGTGCATGAAGAGCACAACGTCGCATGCATCGCAAAGAAGTTTGTTCTTGAAAATATGGCAGTGCAGTTCTTGAGAAGTTGCTGAGAAGCGAGAGGGTGCTGCTGTCGCAGTAAATGACTTCATAGGCGGTGGAATCGCTTAAGCCTGCTTTATTTTTTTCTCATTTTTTTTTCGGGGCAGCATTCTTTTCGCTCTGGTGATCAAACTCGCTATATAGTTTAAAGCAGCGCCTTCTTGCGTGCGCAGCCTGTCAAAACGATGCGGATGGTACTGTTCCGGGTCGCTGCGTGCTGTCCCCCGATTCGGGGTGGCGTAAATAGTGCAACGCGAGCGCACAACGATGGCGCAGCTTAAAAGGAAGATCTTGGCTTGGCTACGTTTCGAATGGTTTCTTTTTAGCTCAATTCATTCCAGCGACTCCTTAAGGGGTTTCAACTTGCGCTGCGGGCACTTCTTGGGAACGACATTGATGCATCGTGTCCACTATCGCTTCCTAGCTTCCTTGGGTCTCCTTGCTCTTAAGTTGTTTGCTGCTGCTGTTGTTTCTTCAGCGCATCCTCATGTACCGTATGGTGTGCTATGCTTCACGACATTCCCTCTCTTTCTTTTTTTTCTTTCTTTCTTTTTCTTGGTGACTGTACCATTTCGAACAGGACAGTAACTTTAAAGCGTTGCCTCACGATTCAGAGAGAATCCATCTTGTGAGAGTGTGAAAGAAAGCTTCAGCAGCAGATGCAAGAACACGCACCATGCTAAAACAGAACGTACACCCCGACCTTGCTTCCCTGTTCGTCAATCGATACGGAATCCACGTTATGCTCTCTTCATTCTTTTTTTTTTCTTCGCGCCCGTTTGTTTGGTGCGGTACCGTTTCCTTTCGACGTCGGACATAGTTTCATTGGAAGGCGGCTGCCCAAGTCCTGAAATATTTATTTTTTGAGCCATTCGTAATCGCTGGATGCCATTCGCGTGCCACTTCCGCGTCCTTCCGAGCACAAATGCTCCTCTGGTGTCATCTCGCGACTTTTGAATCCGGCCTGGCGTTTCGCCTCTGACGTGCTCGTTAGTGTACGTGCCACTTGGTCTGTTGTGTGTTGCGTGCGCTTGAGTGTTCAATAAACCGATAGCCCGAAGAGTCTGTTCTTTGTTCCATTATTTTCTTGTACATTCTTCCCGCTCGGTTAGGCGGTGAACTAAACGTGGCTGGAAGTGGGGGAAAATAATTTTTAAAAAAGCCTACAGGGGGGGCGGGGGGGCCGGAGGGGGGCGGGGGGGGGGGGGGGGGCACAAGATCTTCTTCGCAATCGCTCGCTTCGTCGGCCTATAGTGAGGCAAATCACGCGGCAGGAACGTCATCTATATGTTATTGTGAACGCGGAATGAGGTGTTCATGGGCAAACTTAGGCAAAAAGGACTTATCCGTGTCCTAAGTAAGGCTAGAAGCTTATTGAATGAGGATTATAAAGGAAAGCAACATGGCAGTGATAGCAAATGACGCAGTGAGCGAAGGAACTTAAAGCAATGCTCGTGCGTCATTTCACGTGAGGTATTGAGTGAATAGAGTCGTAAAATGCGATAGAAACCAGGGCGAAATGCGTCACGACATTTCGGCATGAAGGGAAACCAGAACATCAACAAACACAACACCGCAGGCGCTCACTGCTCATGATGAAGGCGCGGTTTCGAGGGTAATGCGCCACCTTGTGCCATATGACGCCAGGGCGAATACGTGGCATTAACTGCACGTGAAGCATGCATTTAACGCACGGCGACAGAATGATGAACTTCTTAACGCAACCAACACACGGGACAGAAAGGCATCTACGCACGCAAGCGCTACTTCTAACTAAAAGCTTCCGCACGTGTAGAAGTTTGTCTCTAAGCCTCTCTGTCCCGTGTGGCCTGTTACGCTGAGAAGTTAATCAAATAGATTACGCACTACACAGAAGTTTCGCTAATCAGAAAGAACAATGACTTCATCCTAGTTCTGAATGAAGTAGGCTTCTCCTTCGCGCGTTTTTCCAATGCAGTTTCATGCATGCTGTGCGATATAAATGTTAGTTGGGGCATTAACGGGTTGATTAGCATTCTTTGGGAACTTCAACCGCTTTGCGGTATGGGCGGAATCGAAACTTCATCACACGGTTTCCTCAAGCACAATAGCCCGACGCTTTATCGAGCAGCGCCAGGAATGCGCGCGGTCAGCGATGAAATAATTCTTGGCGTTCGCATGCACCTGTGTGCCACGCATCACGGACGTCACGCGCGGACTTCGTGGGGGCGGCGCTGGATGGCGCTAGGCGTCCAGAGAGGATAGAGTTACTGTATAAGCTCCCTGCGGGAGCAGAGTTGCGCATAGGTACGCCACCTTGCCCGCCGACGCATCCGTGTTAAGCGGAAAAGCCACTCCTCTTGAATGCAGGATACGTCGCGGCTCGGCTGCCGAGTGTGCTTCATTCCGCGAAAGCCAGGTGGCGCGGCTGGCTGCAGCGCACAGAGGCTGGCGACGACGGTGGCGCGCCGGGTGGCAGTGCAGGACATAGAAACTCTATGGTGCAGGCGCAGCCGTGAGGTTGGCTTTCCCTCAAAAGGATGCTTCTTGCGCGTGCGACCAGATTTGCCAAATAGGGGTGCGAGCGGCGCGTTCAATCAGATGCGCAACTCTGCTCCCCGAGGGGAGCATATACAGTTATTCTAAGAGAGGAGCCCGGACATTCCTCGTGCCTCGTCGCACATCACTAGTCTGTCTCTCTTTCTCGTTACTTCCATTATTACAATCACGATAATCATCATAATAATTATTATAACATACCAAACCTATCACCAATTACGCACCCATCATAATAAATATTGCAAACCGCATTAACGTCGCCAATAATCTCCAAAGTATAGATGCGCCACCCATTCTCTCTGAGCCATAACGGGAGAGATTTGCTGGCATAAAGCTTGGTAATTATGCTGCGTGCATGTCGCATCACCCTCACTCGCTGTTGTGTCTGTCTCTGCGCCATTGTCAGTGCGTTGCACTGACTATTCGTGATCTGGAGCGCAGGCACGCCAACGTGATCCCCGAAAGTGCTGTTCTCGCGACGGACGAATAATTAGGCCGTGAAGCGAATGGGGACGGCCTGAGCTGGTTTGCTTTCATGAGTGCCGGGAAAGCTGCTGCGAACGCTTCTATGCCTTTGTGCTCGGCGACACCGTGAAGCCGCATAAGTGCTGTGCACATAATTTGGCCCGTCGTTCGGAGGACACTTTCCGTCGCGCACTCTAGACGTCTTGCCCGCAAGGCACCGCACTCTATGTGAACCTTTCGTTTGCGCCCTACTGACGTTGTGGCACCTCTGCACGCTGAAGATGCGCATGGCGTTCAAGGTATTAAGTAGTATTGATCGTAGCAAAGCTGCGCTTGCTTGTAAGCAACGTACTTTCTTTGTTATTGCGAACAAAGTTGAGTTCTCGTTAATCTTCAGTCACTGTACAGTGTTTAGACTACGAACGCTTCGCTGTGTGCTGCTGTAGATAAGGGGATCGGGAAGACTCTAGACGTAGACAAAAGTTCGTCAATAAATTAGTTCGTAGGCCGTCATGTCCTCGCATGGTGCAGGTGCTTATCGCGTCGTGTCTTTCTTTTCTTTTCTTTTTTTTTAATGTGAGGTTTCTTTGAACTGCGTTGTGAGCAGATCATAACGCGTACCCTAAATTCCGCAAAAACCTTTTCTTCAGTCGACGGGGTGCCGAAACAACGGTTTTGTAAGTAGCGCCCAAACATTGTGTGCGGTATACATCTGAAACCGCCTTTTTCTTTTTCCATATGAGTGCGAAATACCACCTGTTGGTAACAGGAAAGCTGGACATGCTCTTATTTGAAGTGTATCACCTATACGCAGGTAATCAGATAGGCTAACAAATGAATGCTAATAAAGTATTTAAGTCACCCTGTGTATCTTTACCGACATGAAACACAGCACCATATTATGCTCCTTTGTGGAGGCATTAGCAATGGTAACAATAGTCGTAATTGAGGGCCCATTGTTTCGGGCCCGTCCCACTACTTACCACAAGCATTGGTAGTGATAGGGACGATTGCGGAACAGTGGCTAAATCTCAAGGAGTTTTCAAACTAATCCTTAGTGCTACTATAGCCTCGACAATGTGTTGCCACTGATACTTTCTTTCTTTTCTTTTTTTTTTTTTTGTCTAGAAGAAGCTGAACCATTTCGGCGATGCCGATATCCTGGTAATCTCGATGTGTATTTTCTTTTTCTTACGACAAAACAATCTATGGAGAAAATAAGACAATTTGGCGCTGAAATTTTAGAAACAGTGAGTACTATGAAATAGATGGAATTCGTCTGTGCCGCTAACCAAGTAACCTTTACTAATCTTTCACCTATATCGAACGGATGGTATGAAACCTACGCATGAAAGGAAAAAAAAACAATGTTCACCGACTTCTCTTAAGCGACGCTGTTTGGAACACAACTGCAGAATGGTGGCTTTAATTGTGCCGAACTGGTGATCCGGCCTGCTATCTTCTTTAGACAATGGACGGTGGAGAACACTTACGGCATGTCCGCGATGGTTTTTGAACTGAAGCCTAAAGCTTGTTTGTATTTGACGGAGGTACTGCATTTGGCATGTGGAAATCTTCAGAGTTTAGACGACGTTAGCGTATTTCTCTCCGAGAAACCGGGAGAGTGCCGAAGGCAACGTCGACGTAGGGCGAATATGAGCCAAGAGACGCTGGTTGCTAATCGGATAGTCCTGTGTGTAAATGTTTTGGAAGTGCTGAAAAATAGTTACACGGCAATCAGCCTGTGAAAGCGAATTTTCGGCGATGAATAGTGTAAGCCGTCCCGCAGACATGGATAGGTTTCTTTGCTTAATGTTATCTAGCTCTCATTCGTTGAACTTAGGGCAGAAAATACGGTAACAGTACTTGCACTGCAATCTATATATATATATATATATATATATATATATATATATATATATATATATTGTCGACTAGAACGTTTTTTTTTTCTGGGCCGGCGAAAATATACCGGTGAAAATTCGACAGTTCGAGCTCATCCTTAAACGTCTTACCGTGTATGATTTATCGGGTTACCGGAGCCGTGAGTGGCACTAGCAAATCTGGCAGTGACATCTTGTGGCGTTTTATGTGACTACAATACGTTTAAAACATTTCCGTGTGGCGCGTGAGTTTTCTCGTCGACGGCAAATCATGAAAGGAGTGCACATTAACGATTACATCGCCACTAACGCTTTACACCAGCAGTTAAATAGAGTAGGATATGTCACTGCAGTGTTAGCCTTGTGTACTATGTGGTAAAACTCGGGGCGTCACAAGCTGTCGGTACCAGCTGTCGTTGCTGCCGTACCGCTCTCTAGTATAACCCGGAATTCCGCCAACCCTAATACATTAACTTGCAGTAAAGCTAAAACTCTCTATTATAGGAGATTATCGCGTGGGCACCCGAATTTAATTTACGTGCTCTTCGTCTCCGCGCTCGTTTTGACAAGCTTTCATCGTCATTACACCTTTGTCACGCCCGCGTACGCATTGCTTAATTGTAAAGAGCTGAAGCTGCAACAGTTCGGGCTGCGCAATTTCCCTTCTTCGTAACGAAATCACCGTAGCCTCCGTGTTTTCAATATTTCTTTTTGGCCTCGGGCGGATGTGAAACTAATTTCCGCTTGGAGTTTCGCGATACAAAGTACAGCGCCGCTGGTTCGGCGTAGCAGCCGAAAAAAAAAAAACAAAAAAAAAACAACAAGTTATAATAGTAATCGCAGACTTCACGCCGCAGAAACCACGTGCAGTGCTTGTTACACCCATGGCAGTGTGGCCACAGTTTTATCGCCTTGGTGCATCGCTGTTTCCTTGGCAACTCGTGCTTGGGCAGTTTTAATTAGCGCGGTTGTTATCTTCAGCCCATTAGCAGACCAGCTGAATAAAACAAACAAACGAACTGGGCCGAGACAGTGTCACGTCGAGAACGATGGCCCCTTCCGCTGAAAATTCTGCTTGCCTCAACTTCTAGCTGTTGGGATCGGTTACGCGTACTATTTAGCTCGTGGCAGTAAGGAAATTAACGTCTGCTTCAGTGTACGAGCTTGAACAAACAGTAGTTACAGCGTGGTTAAGCCTCTCCAAATTAAAGGTGCAAGCAGCGCAATTAACGGCGTTAAGTTGAGAGAAACGAGCGTAGCGGAACGTCTTTCCTGGTCCACAAGCATTCGCGTTTTAAGCGACATAAGTATGATACACGTGGGGTGCAAAACACAAAATACTTTAAGCATTTTTTTTTTCACCGCCAAAGACCATTACGAAGCAGAAGGAGCGGCTAATTACGTGTGTTAACGCGGAAAGGACAGGTATATTAAAGGACAAGAGCGATTGATTTATTGCTTGCTTGCGTGATTGATTAATTGATTGACTGATTGATTGATTGATTGATTGATTTCAACATTTTAATGCAACACGAAGGCTATGACAGACACCGTTTTGAAGGGTTCTTGTTTTGACCATTCGAGGTGCTTTGACGTACACTGAGTACAAGAAAACAATAGAGCTTGTCGTGAAGTTACGTTTAACGTGTGTAAATATGAAAATACAATATGATCAGCTTAACGGCTGTGACCTTTTGTTCTCAGAAAGCTTATCAAACTTCATCCGTCCGTCTGTTTGTCCGCCTGTCCGTCTGCCTTATTCTAATGAAATTGATTTTCCAATTTTCACAGAACAATGCTATACTGTCTGTGATCAATAACGTTACTACATGTTTTTCTTCATGCTAAATCCGTTATTTCGGCACGACTATCGCTGAACCTGCGTTGATAATATTAATATGCTGAATAGTAGTGAAGGTTGCAGATAGTAGAACGCTAAGCCTTTATCTCCGGTTTTACTTTGCCTGGTTTCTTTCGTCTTCACTTTGTTTATCGTACGACCGCGCAGTCAGTTCTATCGCCGTCTGTCAAAAAGCAAATGAAACTGTGAACTAGACTGCACATTTCCCCGAAAAGCACGTTCTGTGTATGCTCCAACCCGAATAATATACATCTCGATACATCTCTGGTTAACGTCTTCCCGTATACGTTTTCCCGTAACGTTTTCCCGCCTTGGTATACTCCAAAATGATAAATTACAATATGTAGAAAACGTTTGTTCCTTCTGCTTGACTCGTTCCACGCATCTCCGCTTCTGCTACTTTTCTTCAACATTTCCCGTTCCGCTGTAGTATACATTAAAGCGAGCCGCAAAGTACAAAAGGCAGCTTGTCACGGCTTAAATCTAGTTTTCTACTGTTTCATCGTCGAGGCGTGGTATGTGTAAATGTACAGCTTACGGAGTGCGTTCAGGTCCGTCGAGAAATGGGTAACAAACTTTTTGACAGCGTACGAAAGAGGGGAGGAGGGGAGAGGAAAGGAGCAAGAAACATGAAATCTCGGTAATCTAGTAAATATGTTCAATGGTATATATATATATATATATATATATATATATATAATTGAAAAAAAAGAAATAACAAGTGAAGAGCTAGAAGAGGCAGAGAAAAGAAGGCGTTGGAGAAGTGCATGCATTACGCGGTGCCTACGGATGCCGCCAAGCTCTATATCTACCGGCAGCGGCGGGAGGGACAAAATGTCTAGATGATGGAAATAGGAATTCGGAGAAACGAAGTTGCTTGCTGTAGGCATTTTTCAATGCTTCCTGCCCGGCAGCCGCAAAAGCGACAAACACACCAGACGGAAGTAAGCACCGGAAATCTAGCATTGGTCGCTTTTCCATCGCAAGCGAGGAAGGTACACTGGCTCGTTGTGTTTCTTTTTTTTTTCATTTGAGTTTTTGTTTGCACCTCGTATTACATCGGTGAGGCATCTGAATCTCGCGCCATGTACGCATTTTCTCATCCCGGGTCCATCTCAGCATAAAAGAAGGGTGAAGGTGGTGCCAGGAGGAAGGAAGTGGGTCTATGTAGAAGACGATGTTGTCATTTTTCTTTATGGCTTGAGAAAGCAACGGCAGGGCACTTGTTTCAGTTCTTATCGAATACGACACACTCTGCGAGGGGCAAACAGCATGCTACAGGCACTTCACACTGTCTACAAATGACATCGAGAACGTTTTCGTGTACAGCAGTTGCTGGCGAGATGAAAGACGTGATACATATAAAAGGCAAGCCGCTTAACCAATGTCTCGCCTGGTTGGCTACCCTACACGAGGGGAAGGGTGAAGGAGGAAGGAAAGATAAGAACGAAGGAGAGTCATTGTGCGTGCAGCGGCAGATTAATGAATGTTCCCTCGCGTACATGTTCGCTTAAAATGAATTAAATTAAATTTGGGGTTTTACGTGCCAGAATCGCGATTTGATTATGACTCACGCCGTATCGGAGGACTCCCGATTAAGCTTGACCACCTGGGTTTGTTTAACGTGCACCCAATGCACGGTACAAGGGACTCATAGGGAGTGTCCACTTACACGCACAAGTCTAGTCCGGTTGTCTTCAAAAAGCGCCTTAGCACTTTGGTGGCCTTGTACATACTAAAGGTCTGCGGCCGAGGTTCCATGAGGCGTGCAACTTTCAGATCAGTTACAAGGTGCTTATAAGGCGAACGCACACACACAAAAAAAGAAAAATAAATAAAACTGCGTGTTACGAAATCAAGGAACACTGCATTGTGAGAGGGATACGTAGACAGCTGCCGTGAGGCCTTGAATGCCTCACGGCATGCTCGGTAGCTTTACCGTCGTGATATTGAAGCGTAACGAAAAGAGATTACGGACCCTTGGGGAAGGGGGGGGGGGGGGGTTCTCTTGTTCGGCTTTCGGAATTTTTCAGACCTCAGGTTGTCCATTATACCCACGATCGCCGTCCAGTTTGATAGAAAGTTTCTGACGTACTCGTGAACGTTCTCCTGCCGGAGCCCATGTCGCGGAGGTTCCTCAACACCGCCTTGTGAGAGAGGTTGTCGAAGGCTCATTTCAGAATCAGGGTGAGGATGGCGCTCGTATGCCTCGTGATCAGGTGGTCGATCACGTCCTCTTTATGGTATATAAATGCCGACACTTGGGTGGCGAGCTTCGGACGAAAGCCGTTCATGATATGCAATGTTTGTGGACGTTATAATATGCCACGGGGGAAAGTGTCAGTCTACAATTAATTTAAAGTGGCAAAGCATTTCTGTCGTCAACTTTACTGAATCTCAGAAAGAAGCCGTAGAAGTATTTGAAGTTGGGGATAGTATAAGAGCTACCTGTTTAGTGGCGCGCTTTTCTGAATGTACCGTTATGGTAATAATACTACCCGCTTAGTGTAAAACGAATACCATAAACCAGACCGCAGCGGACAGCCAGGGACAGAAATAAAAATCTAAATCCAAAAGCACAATAGGAGGCACTGTGCCTAGTTAAAAAGAATGACAGAAACCACCATTGGTCGCTTTCCCTTCGCGAGCGAGGTGAAAGTAATAGTTTGCTGGTACTGGCAAACTGTTACTACGCAACTGCTAACAAGGTGGCCCGAAATGGTGAAAATGGTCTTCGCCTCTGTCTATCAGGGATAATCGTTCACTGGGCGGGTCAATGACGACGCCATAGTATGGAGGAAGAAATGGTGTCAGGATGGGAAAACAGTGGAAGCAGAACTATTAATCACGAAGTCGGCCTCTGCTACCGACAGATCTGCGTGCCGCCTTTCACGTCCTGTGCAATTGGGAGCTATTCCATGCTCTCTTTTTCTCCGCTTTCTCCAGTTAGCTGCCATTTGCTCTTCGGTGCCTAGATCTTTTTCTTTTTTTTTAATCGTAACTAGCTATTCCTATGGGACAGCGTCCAGAACGCCACGCTCCATGGGCCTGTTGAAATACAAGGGCGCTGTTATTTCTCCTTTAGAAGTCAACCGTGAATAAATAAACTCCGAGTCATCCTCTCCCTCCCCATGGTGCGACTGTAATGCGGGTGACAGCATTAGTTTCTTTGTGATCAGGCTGTGTTTCTGGCCCTACACGTTTATACCGCAGCATCTAATATACAGTACCAGCTTCGGTCACGGTGCAACAACCGCCTAGCGCTTCTTTCTCGACACGGCCCCTTCTCCAGCGCGGTTCCTAGCATTCCGTGCGTGTTTCTAAACGACAAGCGCTCTTGCAAAAGTAGCGCAACCTTGTGCACCCGCCGTGGTTCACACCCGCCTGGCCGCAACATTGTGCAACTGCCTGGCCTCAGAAAACACCCGTGTACCGTGCATATGGTTGCGTGTTCAGAGGCCCAGGTGGTCGGAATCAATCACGTGTCCCCCACCACGGCGTGCTTCATAATCAGATCGTGGTATATTCGAACGACAGTTGCAGCCATTGTTTCCCTATCTCGGAAAAAGACAGCAAACACCGCCTGACATGTCGCTCAGGATATCGCGCTGCGAGTTTGCGTCCCATGCGCAGATTCCCCCTTGCGTCAACGTTGTTTAGCTCGCAGATGAAAATGCGCGTTGCCACGGGAAACGTGGCTTTATTGCGAAGCGTGCGCAATCTAGCTTTCTCGCTCTTCCTTCGCTGACATCGAAGCCTCTAACGGAAACACAAAACGCATAACGCATGGCCCGCTATAGGGAGCCGTATAATCAGATTTGACGGCTAAGAGCAGCCTGTTGAAACACCCGTGGAAGCAGCGTCAATTAGGCGCACGTGCCCTTATCCTTCCACCGCGCCTTGTTTTCGCAAACGCTGTGATCAGAAGCGCATTTATTATGCAACCATTCGCGTGATGACCGTGGCGTCCGATGAAAACCTTTTCACTAAAGAAAGAAGAAAGAGAACAGGAGAACAGAACATGGCTGTAAAGACGTGCTATTTGGCGATTCAGCCATTGGGACCACGTGGTCATAAAGTTTGCGACCAAAGTTACTAGAGGGAGCTCCGGAGCTAGTATCTATGACAGCTGCAAGCGTGACAGCTGCAAGCGTGAAAGATTCCCGCGAATACACGCAAAGCGTCTCGAGCGGCTAGTCGCGTGGCAATTCTGCGTGTATTCGCGGGCTCCTTTCACACTCGGAAAAACATATTTATGTACCACGTATTGAGCAACAGAAAGCTGTATCGGGAGTTTTTCATGTTTCTCTACAATTTTCTCATTGACATTTGATAATTAGGACAGTACTTCTCGAGTTAGATAATTAATTACAATTAACTAATTAAATCTCAGTAACGAAAAAATTACTGGCGGCTACTCCACTGCACTGGAAACATTACGCACTAGGTTTGCTTCGCGTTACGCCATTCCTCTTTTTTTAAATCGTGCTGCGTGATAGCTGGGACACCCTGTAGAATGACAATGCAAGCTATTCAATTAGAACTGTTGAAGTGGATGGAAAAAAATGATGTTCTGGGGGAACTACAGAACAGACTCAGACCAGACAGACGTTTGCAGAATAATATGTTTGTACTAAAATTTGTGCATAGAGATATCAGTAGGTGAGAATATACTTTTTATGGACAGCAGTTCTAGACATTAAGGGAGCCTACGACAACGTATACAGGGAATTGTTATGGGATGTTCTCAAGCACGAAGACATTAATGAAGATGTGCAGCTTCTGAGGGAGATTACATAGACAACCGAGTAGAAATTGTATGGGAAGGCCGAAAATGTAATGAAGTGGTCGTAATGAAATTCACCAAGCAGGGAAGCAAGGATGTCTTCTGTTTTCATTGTTGTTCACGCTTTATGTCAAGGGCATAGAAAGACGACTGGAAAACAGTAAATTAGGGTTTGATGTGTCATACATACGTAATGGACAAATAAATGGTGCAACAGAAGGTCCCCAGACGGGTGTATACGTATGATATAGTGCTACTGGCGGATAATGCGAGATATTTACAGACACTTGCAAATATGTGTGGCAACGCAGAGAGAAATCTAGGCTTTAAGTTTAGCACAGATAAATCGGGAATTATGATCTCTAATGAAAAGACGAGTAATGACGTCGTATCAATTCAACAGCAAGCCACCTTATCCATGGATAATCAAGCAGTATGAATATCTTGGTGTACGCGTATAAATGAGCAAAGGAAAGACGTACTCAAGCATCCACCAAGGTAATCTAAGAATGAAGGGTAAGCTGGATGTAGCAATTATCAAACATAGATTACTTTTGGGCTATAGCAAGTGTGAGGTGGTGCGAAGAATCTAGAAAGAAGTAATGGTCCCAGCGCTAACATTCGCAAATGCGACTCTGTGCTTAAAATCAGACACCTTGTCAGCGTTGGAAATCAAAGTTCGGTAGGTCGGTTGGCTTTGGGAGCCCATGATAAGACCACAAATGAAGCAGCACAGGGTGACTCAGGCTGGGTCTCTTGAATTCAGGAAGCGCTGAGCAAAATTAGTTTTGAAGAAAGACTCAGGAAGATGGATGCAATTTAATGGGTGACTAAAGTGCGAAAATATCCACCTCAAAAGCGTGGACAGAGAATGGGGCAAAAGGTCGAGAAAGTTGGCAGCCAGGTACAGGGCAATTGAAAGTGTAAACAAAAAAACAAGTCATCAAAAAGAAAGTGAGAGAAACAGAGGGGGCAAATTGGATGCAAAATATCAAAACAATGAAGACCGTGGAGGTTTACAAGAATTGTAGTAAAAAAATTAAAAGCAAAAATCTGTACGATAACAGAAAGGGCAGTGCCTCACTATTTAAGGCCAGAGCTGGTTGCTTAAGGAAAAAAATAAAGTGGAGCAAGTATTCGCAACAAGATCAGGCATATGTATGCAGCAGCAAAAGTCCGGAGACAACTCAGCCAATCCTAATGAAATGCGAATGAAACCCATCAGACGCGTAGGTAACGTTCACCTTCCAGAAGCGCTTGGATTTAAAGCGGATGGAAGCGTTAACCGGTCAGCAGTCGAGATAAGCAAGAGACCTTTAGAGTATTGGTGGAATAAAAGCAGGGAAGAAATTGATAGGATTGGATGCATGACAGGCATTGGTAACTGTGCAAGGCTGATATATAGGGGCTTTAAGGGAGAAAAATTAGGGAGAGATAGGCAAAATGCTAGACTGGTAAATATCTATAGATTACTTAATTAGCGCAAGCAGGCTAATTAGTGACTACTTGTTGCCGCTCATTTTCGAAAGGGGACGCCAATAAACCATCATCATCATCATCATCGCCATTGAGTTGAAGTTCAGTTTTGAGTGAGGGAACGTTCTAGAATACGGGGATAAGCGTCTAACCATGTCGAGAATAGTATTCTCGGTGACATGTTTATCGGAACACCTATGTAAAACAAGCAAGGTGAAATCATCTTGTTTTAAAACACTACCCATAAATTGAAGAACACGAACTCGTCATGATCTGTCTACGAATGTGACCGCCTGCAGTGGAAATCCTAATCACACTACTATGGCATTTCTCCGTGCCGACTCTAGGGCTATTTTTTAAAGAGAAAGCTTTACTAACCTAGGCGAGCCGAGTTTCGCTGTCGTCAGCTATTTGACCTTCATTTGACTGCAGCTGCGCCGTAGCCTTGACAACACATCATGTGAGTGAGTTAGTGAGTGAAATAACATTTATTAGAGGTCCGGCGAGGACGCGAACTCGTCGCGTACCCGGCTAGCCCCACGTCGGGACCGGCAGGTCTAGCCCACCGGCCCGGTCGCGGGCACGCCGGACAGCCAGGATTTGCTTGTCTAGAGCGAGGCTACGCAGAAGCGAGTCCCCCTCATCCTTGCTGAACTTGAGGTATCTCGACCCGCACTCCCAGAGCATGTGTGCTAGATGGAGGTCTGCCCGCAGGACGGGCAGGCGTCGTCGCGATATACGTCAGGGTAACGCGACGTATTTCGCACCGAGCTCCGCCTCCGCCGCGTGCGCTAGCTGCCGCCGCCGGCTTGGCGCATGCTCTCTTCGTGCAATCCGCAGCTGGGTCGCCGCCTGACCACGTCACTCGCCGCGCGCCTGGCTAAGGGGAGCGCCGCGCTCGCCTAGTCAGTGCGAGCTTGGCCAAGGATGACAACGAGGGCGGGCCTTCTTCTCTGAGCGCTGCGCGGGGGCGGGAGGCTTTGAGCCGTCGTCGGCAAGCGGCGTCTCAACACCTCGCGGATTTACTACTAAGTGGTTCGTTGGAGAAAGGAAAAGTTGGCGCTATATTCTGCAGCCCTTGAGGGAGCACGGCTCAGTGCCCGGCGAGCTGCTTCACTGGAGAGGGTCCGGAATGTCAAGCCTAATCACCTAGGCACAGCCGTCATACCTGGCCTAACGATGAGTTTATACCTAAGTATAGTAATTACAGCTAAATCAAAGGTTAATCAAGTGAAACCAAGCCTTAACCAGGCTAAACCAAGCTTTCGCTTTGCATATCCATGGTTAGCTGAGCTAAGCCGCAGCCATTTTTTTTACCTACACTTCGTGCAGGCTCGTGTAGGCAAGTGTAGTGCTGGGCAGAGGCTATGACGTCGTGTGCTGTACTTGGCTCACTGGGCTGTAGCCAATCAGAGCAGACTGCGCGTCGTCTTCTGCATCAGCAGACGAAAAACGCCTGACTCCGCACTTCGCACTTACTGGCTGCGTATATGCTCTTGCCTGACAATAGATGGCAATGTACGAGTTTACTTTCATCAACAAATCTAAGCAAACTGTACCCGCCGTGGTTGCTCAGTGGCTATGGTGTTGGGCTGCTGAGCACGAGGTCGCGGGATCGAATCCCGGCCACGGCGGCCGCATTTCGATGGGGGCGAAATGCGAAAACACCCGTGTACTTAGATTTAGGTGCACGTTAAAGAACCCCAGGTGGTCCAAATTTCCGGAGTCCTCCACTACGGCGTGCCTCATAATCAGAACTGGTTTTGGCACGTAAAACCCCATAATTAAAAAAAAACTGCATCGAAATACATCGCGAATGCGCAGTGCATGAAGACAACCTGTCAATGCGTAGAAAAGAGCGTGAAGTCTGAAACAGCGCGCATCATCCGTGAGTAAGATATCTTTATATTCTAGGAAGATTAGCTCACATTTCTATGTGACACATGGTCACACCAGCACTTCGTTACCGTCCTTGCAGCGAATATTCAATATATCATCGCTAAATCAGTGCCGACAGTCACAGACAAAATGGCACTACGCATTTGCAACACCAGTCTGCTTGTTCGTCGTCTGCGGCCTACACTTGCCTAGACTAATCGAAACCGCAGTGTAGAAAGTGTAGTTTTCATGCTACACTACAGCTATAAAAATGGCTTCGTGTGTGGGCGGAGCTGCCCGTTTCTACACTAAGAAAAAATGGCGACTTCCTACACTTGCTACACTCGTGTAGCCAGTGTAGGTAAAAAAAATTGCCCCCACCTCCCCGAAGGGAATCGTGAGGAAATGCGAATGCATTTCTTGCGCCGAGAGTACACGGCGTAGTAATTTTAATGACGAGACGAGGATTTGTACCGTAACCATTTATTTACACATTCATCAGCACCTGTTGACGTTTCTCCGCCGCGTCTCGAACACCAACTTCAGCGTTCTCGGCTCGCCGTTGACGTCTCACAGCGGCGTATCGAGCACACATTTCCGGATCTTGGGCTCGGCGTTGGCGTTTCGCAGCGGCTTCCCGAGCACGGAGTTCGGTATCGGCAGCTCGCTTCGCTCGCTTGCGTTCGGCATCACGCGCTCTTCGCTTCGCAGCCTTGTCTTCCGCTTCTTCTCCTCCGGTTGATGATGACGTTGAAGCTACTACAGTGACGTCACCTCCAGCGAGAGGTGTAATGCTCGGGTTGGATTGTATTACACTTCTTGCTAGGGGTACCGTTGCCGTCAGACATTCGCCTTCACCGACTTCTGCCATCGCCTTAAGAGGCGCCCAGCCAGCGAACGGTCGAGAGTGAGGCGCGCGCTTCACTCCATTTATATATACGTGCGAGCGAGCGAACGGGAGTGTGGGGCGCAGGGAGGAGAGAGAGCGAACGGCGCGAGAAGGAGCGATGAAGCACTGCACCTACCCTCTCCTACACTCTCTCCACACACGCGGGAGCTCCGCCGAGTTCCCGCGATGCGAGCGCCCTCACACGCCAGAGCGCGCTCCTCCACTCACTCTCCGCTACTCCGCCCGCACCACTGGTCCGGTTGCTAGGGGCGAGGATAAGCGCGCGCGCCCGCAGCTGTTGCTATGGGAGAGGGAGTGAGAGCGGAGAGATAACACCTGCCGGCGCGCAGACACCGACAGACGCCTGACATGCCCCGACTAAGAAATGCATTCGCATTTAAAAAATGCAGCTCCACTAACGTGAAACCTGGGGAAGTGCGAAGCAGTGATGCGCCGGTGCTGGACAAAACAGTAGCGCTACAGCCCGGTCGTGATGACGCGTGACGGACGCCGACAGCCCGGGCAACACCGCCTAGACAGCTTTGTCTAGGAGGTGTTGGCCCGGGCCCCTAAAGTGTTTCGTACTTTAACGCGTGACGGACGCCGACAGCCCAGGCCCCTCGCACTTGAACGCGCGACGGACGCTGACGCCGACAGTCCGGGCCCCTAAAGTGCTTCGCACTTAATAACCTTACTATCGTTTACACCTGCAATGGCGTAGCGCCACGACGCTTACGCATATAGACGTCATTTGCAGTGAAGCATGCAGAGACGCAGGTATTTGTTGTTCCTGTTATATTTCAAAACCTTATCTCGTGAGCACTTTTAACGTAAACGCGTTGTCACGGAACTCAGCGACGTCCATCTGTTCTCTAAACGTTTAAGAAAGATAATCTTGCCTTATTCATTTATTTTAATTGGATTAAAAGACAGGCCCAGGTGAGTAAGTACTCTCAGTTGCTCCTGGTTGTTGCTTTTTTTTTTCGCTTTATTGAAGGAGTGTTTTGGCTGAAAATGCAGATGTAGCTTGAGCAGCGTGTAAGGCTCTTAAATGGATTATATATAGAAAACACCGTAAGTTTCGTTTACTGAAGCAATTGATGAGGACAAGGCTTGCGGATAACTTTCTGTAGCAAAGAAGCGATAGTTACGAGACATATCGTGCGGTATGCCTGCGATCTGCAGTAAGACCGCTTTTGAAAAAAAAAAGTCCCACATTTTCATCTGCGTTAGCTTGAGCTTGGGAAGAGCAAACATAAACACTTTAGTAACAACTGCTAAATCAGACAAAACACACAACTGAGGTTTGAAGTTTGCGCCTTTTCCCTTCCGCTTCTGGGCGGACGCGAAACCGTCGTACATAGAGGCTGCTTCGATTCAGCGTTTGTTATAAAGAAACTAAACGTGTGCCAAACGCTGCCGGACTACTTGGCGCGGTAACACATGTGCAGAAGCTCCACCCCCGTAGCTTCCCCTTCATTGCCACAGAAAGTTGTCCGCGAGTACAGGCTTTCGCTCCATGACGTCAGTCTACCTTGCCCGACTGTCATAGGATCAAGTGGGGATGCTCCCGAGTAATCTCTCAGCAATGAACCGCTTTTCAATTTTAACACGGTCTTAAACTTTAAAAGAAACCGACACCTTAAAAATCATTTGGCTGGGTTATTTGTAGCACTACCTCCCCCTTGGAGGCTGTAGCTGCAATGTAAGCATACTTGTAGAGCACGTACGTGCCTCGCGACCCTTGCCTCAAAGGGTCCTGTTGAGGTACTAGTGCTACCATCTCCTGTACGCCTCGCTAAACCACCCTTCATTGCAAACATACGTCACTAATCATTGCCATTATTTTAGTACATTTATATTATAAGCAATTTACAAAGACTTATTTTAGGCCCCTTTACAGCCGTGTTACATTCTTTTTCCCATTAATACTTCATTACACCATGGGTTTGGCGCTCTTTGGCCAGAACTGGCCCTTGCGCCATTATATCCCATTAATCAATCAATCATCCCGAGTAATCCGCGGTGATTTTGACGTCACCGCTTTTGTCACGCCGGGCTTGACAGTGGAAATTTCAGTCCAAGTAGCATGGCGTCATAAAGCAGAGTGCACAGGCCTGGTACAGGGAGCTTACATGCAAGCGCTGTTGTAGGCTGGTTACAGCACTAAAATTTTGAGCGCTATTTGCAGCCAAGATTGCTGAGCAGCCATGTTGGTGCCCAATGTATAGCTTGAAGTCGTGGCGCAATTCCTCACGTTTCTTTTTTTCTTTTATGCTCTGACATGTGCCCGTGTTGGCGCATGATTTATTTATTAAATTTCGTTAAAATAGCGTTATAACAATTCGCGCCACAAACATGCATATATATATATATATATATATATATATATATATATATATATATATATATAACAAATCAAATTCAATTTTCAATTGTGTGTCGCACGAAACATATAAAGCATCAATTTAAGTGCATGGTGGCGTGTTCTTTGTAGCATTATCGCACATTAAAGCACTGTCGTTGCCCTCCACTTGCATGTAAAATAATGGGTGTTTTTCAAAGTGAGCGTTATAAAGGCTGTGCTTACAAGCCTGGTTAACTATAATATAAAGGTTCTAAACAGGGATAAGGTGCCTCTCCGAGGCTCACATCGTATAAGTTATGGAAAGGTTTCACTCCACAAGGAAGGAAGAAAAGAGTGGAGAAGGAAAGGCAGGGAGGTTAACCAGTTCAGCACAACCGGTTTGCTACCATACACATGGGAGCGGGATGAGGGGGAATGAGAGATGGGGAGGAGAGAAAGAGAGAGAGAGCACACATAACACAGCGCACTCCACAAATAGCTGACTGCAGCAAGTAGTAACCTTGCGAAAGCTGTCGCCATGCTTAAACAAGACTTGTGTGTACAGCGTTTGCATGCATGCGCCCCAATGTGGACGGCAGTTCGTTCTCCCATTAGCTGGATTCACACGACGGACGCGATCGCGGACTAATCAGTCATGTGAGATATGACGTAGACTGGATTATTACACGCCCAGTGTTCAAACGACAGTGGGGAACCGCAGGCGACAAGAAGCACGACACCACCCTGCCCGCTCTTCAATGCAACGACGACCGCGCGAACCCCCTTGGAACGCTGTGCACGTTCTCTCGCTGTCAGCGAGCTAACGGTGCGAGACCACGCAAACGAGACTTCTACAGTCAGCGTGCGCGGTGGGAGCAAACGTGAGAGATCACAGAGCACACATGTACGTACAGCATTACAGATACATTCGAAGGTCTCCGCCCAATGTCTATCGATTGTGCGTGCGCTGAAGGCCTCAATGTTCAGATGATCTCAATTTTCCGCACCTGCGTCTCAAAAGTGAATAAAGACACGCTTTTACACGCAGTGAAAAGTTTTGCCGCCTGAAGGTTAGTAAACAATCTCAAACACTACTTTCATAGCGCGGCTATGTCGCAGTCAGGCCAAAGTTGAATACTTCGGGCCAGCCGTCGTCCGTTTCGGGGCGTTTCCCATTTCGCCAGGTTTTAAAAACCAGAAGAATTAAAGAAGAAAGTAAAGTACCGCACCAATGGTACAAACCCCGTTAAACGTTCCCGTTTTATCTCTCGCTGTTGAATCTTCCCATCTCAGGTGCGTGTTTGCCTCGCTACGCGTGAGTCCGGAAGCCAGAGTGAACAGTTACGCGCACCTGGTGCGTGCATACACCGCTGTTGAGCTCGGCTTTTACCGGTGTTAACCCGTCCACGCAGTAAGGCAATCTCTCTCTTTCTTGTTAAAAGTTGTGAGTGCGAGTATTCACATCGTATAGAAATAGACTAATAGAACTCGTGCCGCGTCACTGTTCATATCCCATTTATTTTCGCTCTCTCTTATTTTCTTTCCGCCCTGTCACGGCATTGAGACAAGAAAACGGCTATAGAGTATTTCAGCCTCCTCCACCGCTTCATTCCCCCTCCCCCCCCTTTTTTTTCTGTCTCCCCAAGCGCCTTTATGCGTGGGGAAAGGACGAAACGGTCCAATGCGCTGCTGCAAGGCTGAACAGCCGTCGCATTGACTTTGCTGGGGATCTCATCTCGGAAGAGTGGCGCCATCCGCTCCGTAGACCGCCTTGTTTTCTTTTGCCACGATGAACGGCACGTTGTCTCGTCGGGCGAAGTCTGACCATTCCAGTTTCCGTTTTCCTCACTCCGGCTCATTTCTTTTAATTTTTATATATTTTTTTACTTGGTTTACTCCCACTTTTACCGTCGCCTTACTTCCTCTGACTCACCTTTAACCCTTTACCTCAGTACTCACTAGGGGGCCTTGGTTACAACATCGGTGCTGGTAGCGTTATTTGCGAGCAATACAACCGATAAAGTCACATCTCGGCGTTTTTCTTTTTTCCTACCTTTTGTTTCTCAGAGCTACCTCTTTGTTTGGGCTCCTTGAATGAGTTCTCTTTGTGCTCACTTCCCCCCCCCCCCCCCCCCCCCCACATTTTATAACTTTATGTTGTGGCATCTCCTTTCCTTGCCCCATCTGGCTCGTTCGGAATTCCGGGATCGACTTGGCCTTAAGAGCGGCCATCAGAGTCGAAGCTGTGTAGGGCTTACACGTTCGCTTCCCATCCGTCCAATACCAACAACCCCTTTCCGGGTCGTTCAGATTTTTGTCGAATCTCCGCCTCAATTTCCGCTTCGCCGATGCAGCTCCCTGATGATGTGGGCTTTCGATTTCTCTGCTCTCAGTAGGCCCGTGCAGGTAAAGCGCAGCGTGTAAGCAGAGAAACGCTTTTGATCCAGTGTCGCTTTCATTCATTCTTCTTCACAAATGTGATTTCCTATGTCAATAGTAGTCCAGCGGTTTGTTGTGCCAGCAACAAAAAAATGAAGAAAAATAAAAATTACATCGACGAACCACTGAGGATTACCTGAAATAGAAACCACGAAAAACAACAAAAGGATTTGAACAGTCAACATGAGCACTGACTGCGAACTTCTCATTTTTAGGACAACCTTTGGTCTTAAGTAATAGTCCGAAAACTAAGAATAAAAACAAAAATATGCAGAAAAGAGTTACAGTAGCAGAGGCGGAACACAGTTGAAGTAACAACAGCGTACCACATGGGCACGAATATTTTTTGCTGTTGTGAATGTGCACCGAACCTAAAGATGGTTCAAAAAACAGCAGTTCCGAACTAGTTCTTCGGGAAGGACTTCACGTGCGTCTCGGACAACACGTGGCGTTCATAGCTGCCTACCTGAAGACCCTGAAACGTTGTATTTGCCTCTCCAACGCTGACTTCACTACCGAATGTAAAGCCTACCACACTCAGAGCTATCAGAGTTCTTGCTAACCATCAAAGATCCACGCCAGAAACCCTCGCGAACCACAGTGTCCGTATACACTGGCTACTACTTAACGATGGCCACTCGCCGACCAGGCCTCGTGTTGTCTTTACTGACGTTTACGCATGCTTACTCAGACATAGAGCGGTCCTGCCCGCTTCGCAATGCCGTGTGATGTCTCGCACCTCCAGGCACATTAAGTAAGTCTGCATACTCGTAAAGCCGGATTGATTGCCAACACCTACCAGCCCAAAGTGATCCATAATGTTTGGGTGCGTCACGAATACTTGAATCGTGATGTCCCCTTCCCTACCTTTTTTTTCCGAACGCAGCTATGGCAGCAGTGTGTGGATGCGTGTTGAGTTGGCGATTCACACCTAAATTTGCAACGGGGAACATGCGCATAAACTTTTGCGTGCGTTGTCCGCTTATTGTACGCTCGCTCATTGTCGACTCTTCGTGTTGCGCTATTCGTACCCCGTGATGAGTGCTGGGATGTTTGCACAAATGCTGCCGAATCGGCCGCATTGCGACGACTGTCCACATTCTCAACATAACTGCCGACAGCGACAATGACGGCAACGGGAGCTCCCATTGCGGGCACCAGAGCACCTACGAAACAAAGGTGCACATATGAGCCGTTCGGTCTCTAACCTTAAGTTGGTCACTTGGCAGATTTTTCGGTCGCAGTGCCTGAAATGTACCGCGCGTTTTACCAGTCCGTGCTTGCGAATTGCCTTTCAAGGGTTTACTTGAATGCCAGAGCATGGGTTCACTAGGCAAGTTAATTTACAGAGTAGCGGTTCGTAAAAACAGGTGCAGCTGAGTCGGGACAGCGAAATTGATATTAATGAGGACGGACAGCCGATCATAAACACTTATGATCCAAAACATTTGTGAATTCGATCCCAGTTCTTAAACTTCAGCTGCGAACAAGCGCTTGAGTTCATTGCGATATCTGGCAATTCTTTATTCTTGTCTTTTTTTTCCCCGTTCAGTGGAATCTTTAAAATGAAAAGTATCACGTCGGCGTTCATATGTGCACGCCGGCAAAAATCTCTGCCATTAAATATCTCTCTTTATCTATTTCCGCGCAGCCTTAAACCCAGGCCTCACTGACCTCTCAGCGGGGGGGGGGGGGGGGGGGGGGGGGGAGTGCTCACGTTGGTTCTGCAGAGGCTGGGTTCTCGTTCTCGCAGAGCCGGGTCAGCCTGAGTCATTATGGTGCACATAATTAACTTAGACAGAAAGCAGGCTCTGGCGGAAGCGGCCACGCCCACAGTGGAAGCATGGCTTAGCTGCGCCCAGACCGTCCTTTATCAGTGCGCCTAGAAGTAAGCCAGGTAAGCGCGCGCTCCTATAAAATAATTAAGGTAAAAGTGTTTCCGGAGCTGCGCACATGATGTTTTTTTTTGTGTTTAAGCGAATCTTTTCGTGCCCACCCGTGCGGGTTTGGCGTGGCTGGCGGCACTGGTGCTGTCTGCTGCTGTGTCTGTCCGTATCTCGATGGATATGTTGTGGATGTATATAACTAAAGGGTTGTCTTGCACGATTGGCCGGTACCGGGCATAGTGCAAACCGGCATCGTGTATAGTGCGAACCGAAGCTGCCCGGGGTGGCCGGTGGTGTACGCAAGCGCGGACGTGAGCCTCAACACGAACACGTCTGCACAGCACTACACGAACACGTCATCGTCATTCCGTCGTTGTCATTTAATCACCTTCATTCCGTTGTCCGAATTCCTTCGTTGTATACCGTCGTGGTTCCGCCGTCTTGATTCTGTCGTCGTCATTGCACTGCATTGCTTATTCCTGTCGCCTGTTAAAATCACTGCCTAATGAAATGGCTGCACTGGCTGATGAAATAGCCCCGCAGAACGCTGACGCTCTCCCATTAGCCAGGTGAAATCGGTCAGCTTGTTCTACTCCGTGTACTGCGTTGAGGACGATATTAGTTTTGACACATTTGATTGCGCGGCTGGCATAGTTATTGCTTCGTTCATTTCAATGAGAGTCCTTCAGAAAGGAGGGATATTCAATGGTAACGTGATGTATTCCGGGTATAAAGAGCTGAAGCGGATCAAGAACCAATGCTCGCGAACCTTTGCGCGCTGACGTACTAGGTGTACAAAATGGTGCTGCATAGTCTGCGAAAAGAGACCATAAGTCGAATCTTTTGTTGCTCCGTATCATTTCCAATAATATACACGGCCGATTACCACAGAATTTAAGCACGAGTACCACGGGACTATAATTTTGCCCGCTTACTTGGAGCCTTGGCTGAATTCAGAAACCTTGTTAGTTGGCAAGAATTGTTTAAACAGTGGGTCGGACTATAAGGATGCCCCGTGCTGCAGAGCCAGTGTTTATTCGGCAAAGGGACTGGCCTTCGCCTTGTCTCCTCGTTGAAACGTTGGCTCAGGCAGCCTGACCCATCGCTTGCTTGTTGACAACTGCTTATAACTTCGTCTCCATCTTTCTGCTAGCCTCTTGTCTTGTAAGAATTGCTTGACACTGGATGGCTTCCATCGCTAGTATTACGCTCGCTACCACGATTAGCCAACGCCAGTTCGTACTAACCGACTCCAGCGTACGAATTACTTTCTGAGTATACGAACCTTGGAACGTTAGAAACGAAACATGACCCGCTGCAATGGCTGAGTGGGCATGTGGTACTGCTTCTCAGCAGCAGGCCGCGGTGCATTATGACCCGGCCGCAATGGGTGCATTACGACGGGGGAGCAATGAGAAGACGCCCGTGTTCTTAGATTACGTGAACGTTAAGCAACCTACATAAGCTGGCAAATGCTAGTCCGGGCCCGCCGCGGTGGCTTAGCGGTAATGGCGTTGCGCTACTGAGCTCGAGGTTGCTGGTTTCATCCCGGCCACGCTGACCGCATTTAGATGGGGCCGAAATGCAAAAGCGCTCGTGCAATTAGATTTAGCTGTATGTTAAAACAAAGACAATAAGTGGTTAAACTTATTCCGGAGTCTCCCACTATGGCGTGATTCATAATCCGATCATCGTTTTGGCACATCAAGTAGAGCTTAATTTTAATTTTGAGGCGTCAGTCCGACGGCCTCCGCCATGCGGTGTTATTCGTAATCCAGGTGACACTTAGTGGCCTTGAACAGAATTAGTTCAACACGGCACTTGCGCCAGGCGGAGGGCCCAAAAAACAAACGGCAGCTGGAAGCCTTTGTGTTTGAGTTTCCACGTAGCATAATTATGATTTCTCGTGTATTCGAATTACAATCCGAAGGTGTCATGTCTGCAGGTTGTGTGTAAGTAGTACTTTACGCATTTTCTGACGCAATATTTATCGACGTATACAAAAAGCAGGCTAGATTCAGTCCTCTAGTAATTATTACGTATTTGTCAAAAAGTGAAGGTTTGAATGTTTATTGCTCTACTGAGCAACGTGCTTAACAGTAGAGGAAATGTGTTTTGTAGTGTTTGAATGGCCGTATGTTGTTTTAAATACTGTTCGACGTTGCGTGTATGGTACATGTTGTCATAAAAAGTTTGTTTTATTCTTTATTTCTTGTTTGAAGACTGCAAGAGCGATAGTCGTACATTTCGGAAACAGTTATTACATTGTTTAGTGAATAAGTTCTGAGTATGGAAGTTTGATAGCACATTTTCTCTAGCACGTAAAAACTTAGTAAGAATTTTATGTATTTTTCTAACTTATCTTTACTCGTGCAGCTCCAAGCTTGGCGGCAGTAGTTAAACCCCATAGAGTTAATAAATGTGTTGTATGTTAACATCACAACACTGCACGGTAGTATTTGATGATTGGCAACACACCTGCTCATCCCACGACATGTTTTCTTGAAAAACTACACAATTTCAATGGAGCTTGATTGGGGGGAAACGTTTTACGGCGAAACTGTATATGGCTAGTTTACAGCAGATCGATGTCCGTAGACCAAAAAACGCGGGCTGATCCCGAAGATAGTGCAATACCGGGCCGACCTGCGGCAGAGGTTGAAGCAGGCTTCAAGCACTCCGCCAACTCGTGAAAATAAGTTCAATATCTTAGGTCCAAATACAACCCGTAACAGATATTAAGGTGATAAGAACAGATACTACATTTTGACTCGCGTCGGCCATGTCTACGTTCGCACCATACACGTGTACACCATCCCACGTGTTCAAACTAGTGCGTACCAATCTGACTGTCTTCGGTCTTCTGACGACATGTTCTACGTAGGCTCCTTTCCTCAGTTCTGCTCTGACTGTGAAATGGGTAGGCCGCGTGCTTGTACGATCTGAAGAAGAACAGCGTGCCTACTAAGAACGACGGCGTGAACAGAAACGGGAATGGCCGGGTGGCGGCGGAAGGAGACCACCGACGATGAGCGGACCGCGGACGCCAAGTGTAAGTGTGCTGCCCGCCAGGACCGCGAGGCGGAAAGAAATGCAAGCCGTCCATGCGACCCCCATCCCAAAAATTTGGAACGTTTCACCGGAGCAACGGTCAACCACCACATACGCAACTTCGCTGGTCATCCACCTTCACAGAGTGGAATGGCACTGAACTTATTTCTTTCTGGCAACGTCTTTGTTTTTAGCATGAAAAAAAAAAACGCTTTCGCATTGGTATTGTTTATGTTTAAACTATTTTTCTGTAACCACTTCAATAGTTTAGCAACCGACAAGTTAGCACGGCCTTCAAGCCCGTCTGCAGTTGTCCCTGTTAAAATAAAGCTAGTTTCGCCCGTTTGGGTTATACATGTAGTGCTAGCAACGGTTGAAATTATATCTTTAACGTATATATTAAAAACGAAAGGGCAGAGAATACTACCTTGCGGCACTCCGCAATGCACTAAATTGACATCAATGCACATCTAAATTGACGCTTTGATAACGATGCTTTGAATATATAACCTAATTAAGTCCGCAGCCTTCTCGCGGTAATCGTAACGTTCTGGATTTCCAAACAAGAGTGCGTGATGAATATGGTCAAAGGCTTTTGTAAAGTCGATAAAGAGTCCAAGCATCAATATTTATGCTTCTATTCGGATAATTGAAAAGGTACTCTTTTTAAACAAGTAAAGCAAATTCTGTGCCAGGCCCTTGCGGAAACCGTAATGAGATTCAACCAGTATGTTGTGGTTGTTGTCAAACTCGGTAAGTTGTTTGAGAATTAATTTCTCAAGGACCTTTGAAAAAACTGGAAGCACTTAAATTGATAGATTGGTATCCATTTCACCCTTGCTGCTTCTTTCTTTTTTGTGTGTACTATGGAGACTCGAGCAGCTGTATTTTACTGGGAAAGGTACCTTGACTTAGACAATGTTTAAAAATGTGTACAAGGCATGGTGCTAAAAGCCGAGCAGCATAATTTATTGGCTTTGCTCAAATACCATCGATGTCTTTGGAGGCGCTGTTGTTTAAGCTTCCATTTGTATTTATTACATCATTTTCACTCAATATTTTAGCGTAGTATTTTTACTTAATTTTTCGTATACTTTACGGAAATAGCGTTATTTTTACGCTGTCTTAATTAAGGAAGTTGAATGCTTGCTCTGCTGTAGTACTCACATATATAGTGTCGTTTGATTATCAACTCCAGAATTAACACGATAGATGCAAATTTAAGGTGACTTCGTCCATGTTATCCGAAGTCTGCAAGCGCCGTGGTCAAAACTATAGCACCTGTATTCACAACAAAAAATTATGCTAAATCTGTTCGTGAGAGCAGTCGTCAGTTAATCCTGACGTCGAACATAATAGCCGAGGCAGTCGGCCAATGGCAAACAGCACTTACAAAGTGCTGCTACAAAGGCTTTGTGAATAGTGCCAATTTGGACAATTTGGATGAACATTGCACGGAACGCCCGTGTCGTCGTCTTCTGGTAGTCATATTGTCTGCGCTGTTTGTTTAGTAAGCTTTCTAAATTCTACCTTAGATTTGCTAGGCGCGCACCGTATCACGTCTTCTGGAACCGTAATGCTGCTTCAGTACATTTAAATGGTTGCTGCTTACCGAGTGACGCCAGTAGGAGAAGGCAGGATACTAACTAGGCAACTCCAGCCGTGCTGCGGCTCGATGACTATAACGCCAGGCTGGGGTAGAAACGTGTGCTAGAACTTAATCCCACTGGTTAGTTACGGGGGAACCGTCGCTGTACGCTAGCAGCCAATGCTCGCAAAATCTACTGATTTAGGGCGCTTTGACAGAGAAAAATGCGCAAGCTTTTCTGCACCTTTATTATTCGCGATTCCATATAGAAAAGTTCTACCGCGCAAAGCAACAACGTCAAGTGCCGTTGTTGAAAAGACCTCCCACTAAAACTTTGACTACATTTTCACTATTATTGTAGCTTTGCGCTGGCCTCCAAAATGTAGCATGATATGATGTGGTTTATTACCTCTAAATAACATTGCGGCGGAACTCATCTCACGATTACGGTCAATGTTAGCGTGATTAGCAGCCAACCAATGTAGCGACACACTGTATTGCCGGAACGGGTCATGTATGAGGCATGTACTGCATCCGCACTCCTCTTTACTTGCTGGAACCACCCCACTATCCTATCTCGGGCTTCCCTTTGGATACATACATGCATACATACATACAAAACATACATGCACTCATGCATGCATACATACATGCATGCATGCATGCATGCATACATACATACATACATACATACATACATACATACATGCACACATACATACATACATACATACATACACACATACATACATACATACACTACATACATGCATACATACATACATACATACATACATACATACATACATACATACATACATACATACATACATACATACATACATACATACATACATACATACATACATACATACATACATACATACATACATACATACCGCAGAGTGAGTGAGGTACCCCAATGATGGCATGGCATGATAAACTTTATTCAGGTCCTGAAGATCAACCCTTAGGATGACGCAGGCGGCTCCCACAATACTACGGTGTGAAAGCAGCAAAACAAGGTGATTGATCGTGGCAGCTTGACCAGCCCGAACACGCTCAACAAATATTTTCCTTAAAACCTTTAATGGAACGCCGCAAGCATTTCTTCGAATATTTATTTCTTTTTTTTTTCTCCATTGCCTTGTCCTGCATATTTCGTTTACGAAACTGTTTTGTTCTACTCAACACCAACGCCAATAACCTAGGGGTATTTCCGGTGCATCGATTTGCCTTGCTCTGCTATTCCCATTCCACTTCGGTTTCCTCTCCCCGCTGGTTCTTCGTTTGTGTCGTCTCTCTTTCCCCCTTACCGAAGTGTAGGGTAGCGAACACTGGGCACGGCCTTGGTTAAACTCCTTGCCTTTCCGCCTTCTTCGTCTCTCTCTCTCTCTCTCTCCTGCAAAGTGCAGTCTTCCCCGCATGTATCCCGCCGCATTGCATGGGTCGTCGCGTGCGACGCGAATCTCTTGTCGCCCGCCCGCCAGCCGTGACACGCGTCGTTGAAGCCGTACATATTCGGGGTGAACCCCGATGTCCTAGCCAGACACGCTGCTCGAGGGCCCGAGTTCTGCTTGCTTCGATATAAACCGTCCTGAGATCTCACTGGCGCGTCGCGCGCTGCTGCGTCCATGGTTGTTGCTCGCTTCTTTCGGCGCAAACTGGGTTGCGCTGCCGCTCGAGCGCGTCGACCGTGCTGTCGCGGTGCTGTTGCGGTTAGTTGTTAGTGCGAGAGTCTGCAACAGACGTCCCTGGCAAATTCATGGCGGAGTCCTTTCGCTTCTGTATGTAATACACTTGTCCGCATCTTATGACAGGAAGCATCTTGCGAACGCACTTATGAGGGCGATGTACTGTGGTGCCTAAAAACAAAACAAAACAAAAAAAAAAACCCTTTGTGCCGCGGCGAACTTGGGTGATCTGTTGGGACTTTTGATTGCCAGATGTTCGTTCTGGCGTTTCTGTGTATGCTGTTGAAATACTGATAGTTTCACCCTTTCTTTCTGTCTTCCACTATGTTTCGCTGGTGCTTTTTTTTCTATGCTAAATGTATCAAGTCTACAGTTCGCGCACATCATGTCTTCAGCTTTAAAATCGTGTCGCACTATTTCGCACGCTTGGGTACATTCATACCATTTTTCGTACACTATAGGAGGAAAAAGAGAAGGAAAGGCACGGAGGTTAGCCAGTGTAAGTACGGGCTGGCTAACGGTTAAGAGGACAAAAGCTAATACAAGAAGAGAAGAGATAAAAAGTAGACAAAAGGTTCCCGCACTAACTCGATGTAACGCGCTAGAATATTCAGGATTCGTCACACAAACCTCAAGTCCTTAAGTATCGTAGCAACGCGATTAAAGCCGTAAGTGCCGAACCCGTTCGGTACCAGTGTGCTGAAATTTTTTCCACTGTCAAGGGGGGATCATCCATTTTGCCACGCGCGGTTTAAAGTGCTTTTCCTATCTTGCTGTAACGGGGTACAGTAACACAGGAGGTTCTTGATCGCCTCCTCGTAGCTTCAGTTGCCGGGGAGCAGGGCTGTCGGCCCCTTCGATGGGGAAGGAATAGGCATTCGCGAATGGCATGCCGAGCCATAGGCGGAGCAGAAGTGCTTCTTCAGCTTGTGGTATCCCGTGTGGAAGACAGAGTTGTAGACGTGGATCCAATTTGATCCACTGTGCCAATGTAGGGCTCACGCTCGAGTGAGTGAGGCCTTGTGGCTGCATCCGTTCTGGACAGTGCTATTGGTGTACACTGGGCATCATCGTACGCTATAATTGTTCGTAAGAAAACGCGGCCGCCAATTTTGATACCGTGTCTGTCATTACACTAGCGATACCATGCTCTTATCGATGGCGCTTAGCCATTGACAGACAGTTCCTATAGGAAGAAAATGTTTCGTGTATTCAGCCCCTGATGGCACACTGTGGCATAAAGCTTGCAACACTGCTACCTTGGGCTTTTGGAATATGTCCTTCGAAGGATAGCTTTGTGGACGCCAGGACAATTCATGTTGGAGTATAGTTGGTGTACTAAGCAAATGGCACAAAACCACTCGCAGAGATGCAGCAAGCATGATCTTTTTACAAGTACTTGCAAGAGTCTTACGAAGTGCCTTTTCTTGCGCTGCCCAGCAGAACTGCACTGCAAGTAGCGGAAAGGAGCAAACGAGAAATCACGTCGAGTCTACTCGATCTCACGTACAGCTGTAATATTCGCGCAGTCTTGTTCAGCGTTACGAGAATGCTTTACCTTGGTGCCTTCAACCAAAGTAATTACTAAGCGTTTGCATTGCGAACTCAGCGTTGACGCTTAGCGCCCATGAGCGGAAAGCAAAAATGGTCTGCATTAGCCCGAAGCTGCAGCTTGTTCGCTCAGCAGTCCATTCGTATAGCACGAAATATCAGCACGGACGTTAAAACGAAGATTTGGCGCTTTTCGAGATCCGAAATGGCTTGTTCGCGTCAGTTAACTAGATTAGTTCGAAGTTTATGGGACGTAATGTGAGACCAGCAGTCATTCTTTTTTCTACAGCCTCGGCGATATTTCCATTCCTCTATCTCTCTTTATGTGTTCCCTCCTCTCCTTCTAGTTCGTTATTTTATTTTAATTGCATTGTCTATCTTTGTTGTGCTTGCCGTTAAACCGAGACTTATGGCAGCTGGTCTCGGAGATGGTACACAGCACAGCACGTATTGATCGGGACTTTATTTTTTATCCTGTTTTTATTCTTAGGTAATGTATTTCACTGTCGCTGTTGTGTTCCTTTGAGCTCGCCGTATATCGCGTCGTCTCGTCTCGGACATTATATGCTTAGCGTTTTATTCCTTAAGCACACTCATATGACAGCATGAAATGCCTATTTGATATAAAGTGTGCTTTATTTCGCTTTGGATGCGTAGCCGGTGACACCCCCCCCCCCCCCTCCCTTTCTATTAGTTTTCTCTGTTTCGTCACCTACATAACGCCGTCGTCGTACTTTTGTCTGACCAAGTACAGAAAATTTGCTTCTTCGATTGCTTGCTCTATTTCTTTTATTTAAACCAATCGTGGACATAATTTTCTTGAAAAATGAATACCGAATGTTCTCATAATCTAGAGTACGATATCAACTAACAATAAAGCTATGGTTTTAGACAGCTATTTTAATACCCTTAATGGTAGTTTCTTCTTTTCAATTGTGAATCGGTAAGGAAGTGGCGCAGGCATTTTCTCGCGCTTCATTCAAACTGCACATTCGAATCTGAAAAATTGGCGCTCAATGGGCTACCGGCAATGTTGCCAGGTTGCGTTCATCAGCTACTTCCGTGTCAGCGCCAGCCTTCTTCATACCTGCCATTTATTTCTTCACACAGCACCTGAGTGTAGACGACGACAATAACCTTTATGTTTCGTTGTTTTTTCACCTTATATGACACGCGTTAATTAGTTGCTTGTGTGGGAGGCTCCAATTACATTAGAAGATCGCGTTGTCGAAACTCTTGATTAAGGGCTATCTACACGTCAGTTCAACGTACTTTATGCCAGCTTCACGTGGATTTCGGCTCATTATTACTTGATTTTCATGGGTGCCCGGTGCCCGTGGAGACTATGCAGTATAAGGCCGCACGGAGCTCGTAAATTTTGTTCGCTTGCAACATTTATCCTTCTCGTATCGTTCTCGCTGGCCTGAGTACCCGCGCGGCGCGCATTTTGGAGAGGTAATTATATGCGCATGGCAAAAAATACCCGCCCTTTAGTTTTCAGCGCGCGCACCGCACCTTACGACAGGCTAGCGCCGCTCGGAAAGAAATTTATCCGAGCACGGGCGCACTAGCGTAATCCAGCGCATGCAGACAAGAAGGAACGCGCGAAGTCTCCTGAACTTTCCGGCAACGTTGGCAAAGTAAGGCGCTTCCTTCGGCTGGATTAATTATACAGCGTGCATGTAATCACGAGCCACTCTGGCGAGATGCTTTATCGCCGGATCAACGAATGGCCGGCGGCTTTCCTTTGCAGGCTCGTCTAGGCGGTGGTTTGGTCCACAAGCTAAGAAAGAGAAAACGCTCCACACCGACGTAGTTGATGCGTGTATAAAGAAAAAAAAAGTCGAAACAAGAACATAGCCCAGAAACAAAGAATACATCCAAGTTTCTAGCAACCCTGCATCGGCGCTTTGTTTTCTCAAGTTTGCCGGGCTGTGGACTTGAGACTGAAGCCGCGTAGAAACGCGGACCGCCCCGCTGCAGGTGAACCCCTTCTTTCATGGCCGGTCTTCGCTCGTTCTCTTCTTCTTGCCTCTCCCGAGTGTCGACATGTGGTGAAGGTACAGTGCAGTTCCCTGTTGAAAGGAACGCGCAATTTGCACTTGGCTTCCAATTGTAGCCTAAATATGGCATGCATGCATCCAGATTGTTTTTTGTAATGCGTAAGCATAAGGAGTGTCAAAGTGTGTGTGTGTGTGTGTGGGGGGGGGGGGGGGGGGGGTGCATTGGTAGTTGAGCGGTAAATGCGAAAGAAATTAATGCCTGAGCATAATAACGTCGGACCTCTTTGAGGTCCCGGATGCATGAGTTAAATCGCGTTCACAGCATTTCAGAGTGTTGTTCAAGAGCTCACTCGGCACACATACTGTCTCCTCGAGGAGCCAAGTGCAAATGAGGGTGGTCCGGCTCCGGACCATTCACAGCATACCGTATATTACCATATATGTCCTGCCTCGAGTATATATAAGCTTCTTTTTTTATCTTGCTTCCCCCTCCTCCCAGTGTAGGGTCGCAAAACTGATCTGCACATGTAGGCTACTCGCATTAGAAGGAAAAACCTTCTGACTGCACTTAATATTCATCAAAAAGACTGCCATCCCTTGAGCTATACGACACGTGCTTGGCCCTTGAACTAACGCTTCCTCTGCATCTCGCTCAACGAAGGCACTTGTAACTTTCCTCAGAGACGCTGGTCTCAATGAAGACACTGCAGTTTGTTGAGTGTTGCGGTGTGTTTCGTGCACGTTGTGTATCTGTAACGTGCCCTACGCACATCGTCTCATTTTTCATCATCGTCATATGCAGTAGCATGTTACGCATGGCGCCAGGCAAACTTTTCTAGCATTATAAATAAATTTGCCCCCCCCCCCCCCCATCTCTCTATCTCTCTGCCTTTCTCCTTTCTATCTCTCCCTTTGTCTCCTCAGACGTATAGGGTGCGTAAATGTGCGGGTGAATCCCCGAGGGCACTTAGCGTCGTATCCCGTCGATCGCTGCACCCGGATTAGCCTTCACCAACATAGAGAATACCAAGAGCGCACATCAAGTGGTCGCCGCCACCACTTTGCCTCGGCTGCCCCCGTGGAGTTGGCTCCGCTTTCCGGCCGGCATTGGTGCTCTCTCTGCCGTCTAAATTGCGCTTTAGGCGCCGCTGTCCGACGAAAAGCAGCAAAGCGGAAGAAAATAGTACCGACGTTCACTGGCGTGTTCTTTGTCCGCAAACTGCCGCAGCTGGCCCAGCTGCCGCTTCTGTTTTCCATTGCTTCCAATGAGCGACAAAACTTCCCAGATGTTTTCTGCCAGCATCTTCAACTTCATCATTTCTCGTATGTTAGTCGTTTGATAGCGATATACTATACAGGCTGGCCCAGCCAACTTTAACCAAGATTTCAACTATAATGGACGCGACTAAAAGCGCGTTGTTCGTCAGATTACACAGCAAATAAAAAAATGTTTGCCTTCCCAACGTGGGAGCGGCCCGCTGCGCGCTGAGTCGCGTACCTCAGGACTTTCATTAAAGTTTTACATCCATCCATCCATCTTCCCTTTAATGGTATCATTAGTCAAGAATAATTAATAAACTTCGCAAAAATCTTGAATTCACCGCGCTAGGTTAAACTCGCTGTTTGTTAACAAGTTGCACTTTTGAGAACTCTGTGATGGTGGCGCGCTAGCGCGTAGTCACGTATATCTTTTCTTTATGATGTATATTTCTCGAGATTTTTTACGACGCAGGAAGGAAAAAAAAAGAAAGATTTGTAGGGTGTGTAGGAAGTTAACTACTACTTGATCAGCCATTTCCTAGCGGTATCATTAATCAAGAACAATGAATGAACATCGCAAATCTTGAATTCAGAGAAATACTTCTAATGAGGAAGTTGTAAAGCCTTCTAGGAAACGTCCGATTCAGTATTCTTTAACTTCCTACATTCGGCGCGGTTATTTTTTCCACTTAAAAAGAGAACCTGCGAAGTATGAAAAAAAAATGCCCATCACTAGGCACGTGAGCGCCACGATGGCAGTGCTCTCAATCGTGCCGCGTCTGAACGAACCTTGCGCGCTGCCACTGAGAAAGCGACAGGGCGACGTCGATTTCAGCGTTCTCGTTCTGCTTGTCGATATCGCAAGCGGCCGCGCCTGTAGCATTTGGCAAGGCAACCGCGACTAAACGATGGCGTGAATTTCGATGCCAAGTATGTGGCTAGTCAAAGCGTGCATAACTGCCACGTCACTTTCTCAGCGCTAACCCACTAGGTTAAACTCGCTGTTTGTTAACGTGTAGCACCTTTCAGAACCCTGTGATCGCGGCACGCTATAGGACGTAGTTGCGTATCTTTCTTCTTTATATATTTGGTGGGCTTTCTTTACGATGCGGGAATAAATAAAAAAAAAGGTTTGTATGGTCTGTAAGAAGTTAAATGCTACTTGATCAGACGTTTCCTACAACGTTCTACTCCTTCTTCACTGGAAGTTTTTTTTGAAGTTTAAGGCTAACGAAGTTCGTGAACTGTACTTTATGAATTTCGCAACTAACAACTAAATAAAGTGCAAATATTGTTTCATTTGCTGTATAGAGTGGTCAACAACATGTTTTAGTCGGGTTCTCCTATAGCGCTTTCGAAAATATATTTTTGAAATTTTTGTAAAAGTTTATCGCGACACTATGTATAAGAATTGGCGTACTGAACCAAGAGAGTCGGGAATACTTGTAGTGTGATTTTCGCAGTAATTTTTGCTTTCATTTACTGGCTTTCGAGCATTTCGCACGAGCTGAGAAGACGGCGTGGCTGCTGCAGTATGTGTGACACACACAATAGCTGTAGGTGGTCATTGAACTATACTGGGTCACGTGTTCAAGCCTTCTTCCTATTCGTCGAGAGTATTCGGATAACGTTTACTTGCTTTGCAGACGGCATCATGTCTACGCAGACTGCGCTTGGTAAAAACCATTTCTACAATCCATTTCGCTGCGGGGCACTACGTGTTAGGCTATTCAATAGTTCAACGGAGCGTGACCTAGCTGTGTTAGACGAATGCAACTAATAGTTATTCCAGGTAGGTTTTGAGTAGTAATAACCAATTGCTTTAATTACAAGGTTCCTTTACTTACTAATGACAACCGCGCCCTCCTCTCACGCTTCGCTTTCTTCCTTGAAGCTTCTCAGCCGCCCGTCGTTCAAAAGCAATCCCGCCGTATATGGCGCTTGCCAACAACGGTGGGGGGGGGGGGGGGGGGGAGCGCTCGCAGACACTGGCTTTCCAATCTAGGCGCCTAATAACTCCCAAATGAGCCCTGGGATTACAGCAAATGACTCCAACTTCCGCGGTACCTTGGATGTCACTACCGTTTCCGTTATCTACGCCGCCGTCGAGAGGCGACGCAAACACCATCCCTTGCGTGCGTCGTTTTCCTCCGTCTGAAGATGGTGCTGCGCTAGCTTCTCCTAAGGAGGCCTTCTGACACACTGCCTAATCCGCCTATTCGAAAGGATGATGGTCTGCCATCAACTGTTACGGCGTAAGATTACGTACTACCTCTCCCACTCCCTCTTTCGTATTTCAGCGCCCTTTCTTCATCTTCTTACTCACGCGACACGAAGGCAGGAAAGTTTATGTCCAAACAACTCGCGTACTGCTGCAGCCTTGTATTGGCGGTACTTTCCTGGACGACCGCACTCTCGCGCTTTACAAACGCGCGCTCATTAAGAGCACGAGACAGTACGGTAAGCGGAACCGTGGGCCTGGCGAAAATGGAGTGGGAGTTGCGCGAACTCGCCAACCTTCGCGACCTGGAAAAAATACTAAAATATAGCAAGACAAATATAGTTAAAACACGACGATAAGAAGTATGAAACAGAAACTGGGAGAGCTTACTTCAAGAGCACACGAACACGAAATGCGTAAAACATGGCAAAAGGGGAGATAAACAAAAAGCGAGCTAGGAGAGTGTGGCGGTGGCGTCGAGCAACAGCTATATTGCTGGGGTATGTATCATACTGTCTATTCGTGCTTGTTCAGTTCTCTGTATTGCTTTTTTAGTTGTCAACATTTTTGTGCGGCGCAGTCTAGCTCAGAAACCACGCGACGCTCCGTCATCAGGAGCGGGCGCCCATCGCCCTATACAAACGTTTTCCCCTAGAAGTCTTTTTTTTTTCTTTCTCTCTCACTCTTGCGTTAGGGTGCTAACGACCCTGTGAGTTTTCTGGTGTTTTGCGAGGTACCCTCGCTTTCTGTGGCCGTTCACTCTTTCATGACAGCTTTTGAACACTACGTCGAGTGGCTCGTACTTGCGCTCTTCGTTTTATCTTTTACTCATTAACGACCCACTGGGAGGTCGTTGAAATAGGACGGAAAAGAAGGTTCGCGGCATCCGGTCTAGGCCCCTGCACTTTTCTTACACCGATCTCGTACGTCGCCTACTGTTTCTTTTCTGATTTGCTCAGCATTACCGATTGAACTCTTCCTCATACTTCTCGAGCACGCCCCCTATCTCTCTCGTTTTCCGCTGCTGTCTTCAGATAACGCTTTCAGCTGCAAAACACGCGAGTGTGGCATCAAAATTTAGAGTTCTCCTGCAGCATTCCGTCGTCGCGCTCACCGTAACGCAAAGTTTTATGCGCCGCGGAGCCTCGAGAGCGCGTGCAAAGAAAACAACACTGTCGCAGCAGCTCTAGGAAAAATGCGACGGAAGATACGCATTCTTCCGGCGTACCGTGCCTTGTGCAATGCCATGCCTTGTCGTAGCAGCACACACCGCATATGCTGCATGCAACCTGCCATGCGCTGGTTTTAGAACGAGCTCTTTGCTTACCTCTATTGTCCCCACCTTTGTCATCGCTCTTGCCTGGCTTATTTTTTACGTCTGTGTGCATTGCGAGAAGCAGAATGAGAATGCTGGCGAACATAATCATCGTCTTTCACTAATCATGATAGCTTCAGCCTTTTGGTCTAGTACTAGCGATTCTTGAAAAAAAAAAAAAGCAACAACCTTGCAACCAACCTGCAGGTACACATCCGAAATGGGCGCATTGGGCTCAGGAAGCCTGCAGTACACAAATGCGGTAGTCAAGAATAATTTGTTTTCATTCTTCTCTGTTGATTATTTTCCTTCAGCATCGATTTCTCTATGTAGCTTACATAAGTATATCAGCTGCCGCATTTCTCTGTAGTAAGCTGATTATTACGGTAGGACTTGTCGCGTTGAAGGAGACATCGTTGTTTTAAGTTGCTGCGTGGGGACAATCTGAGATGTGGCTATGCGTATATTTTCCTGTACCGACTTGCTCACACTGCCTTTTACCTCATCATGGTTCATTACTCTATTACGTCGCATTAATTTCGTCACGCCCAATGTACCACTAACCTGCTTGTAATTAAAACATGTAAATGAAAAGTGACGAAAGCGTGTCAGCAGTTGTAAACATGGCGCCGCGTGCCTTCATCTGCGAATATAGCAGTGCAACCTCGCCGCGTCCTTGTAAATGTCTGCGATATCAACAGCCCCGAAGCTCTCCGCCTGCAATAATCAACTTGCGCTCGCGTTTATTATTGCGATAGCAATTATATGGACACTCAAAAGCAGATTTCTGCCGTCGCCGTCGCCGTCGCCGTGAGGTTCCGTATGACGTCATTTGGAGAAGAAATCGTCGCCGGATAAGTGGTTCTTGAGGGAAAGGGAAAGGTTGGCGCTATCTTCTGCAGCCTTTGAGGGAGCACGGCTCAGTGCCAAGCGTCGCCGCGGTGTTTATTAAACATAAGGAAGAGACGCTTAATTCTGCAGCCCATAAGGGAGCACGGCGCAGCGTCGTAGGGGATAGGGGGAGTAGGAGGTAAAGAAAAAATGTCACAGTTTCGCCCTAAGGGCGAAGCAATGAATGCGATAGCAACACAGCAATGTCATACGAAGTAAGGTGAGCGGCTTTGGTAGCAACAACACGCAGAACTGTTGTCGACGCCATCGGCGTTTTGCCCGCGTTAGCTCAAAATGCGTGCGGCGTTGGTGACTGTTGCTGGAGCCTCTCATATAAATAGGCACTTGGTGCCGCAGCTAAACGTCGCGTCCCTTCCTTCCCCCTCCCCCACGGCCTCTCGCGCGTCTGAAGAAGGCGCGTTTGCTCTACATATATGGTGATTGTAAAGGAGGAAAGAGACGCCTACTTCTGCAGCCCTTAAGGAAGCACGGCGCAGAACGCGCGTTTGTTCTCCGCCGTGCGTTCACTCCCCGTGAAAGAGCGCGTCCCTCGCGCCCTTTCACTCGCACATACAGCGTTCGGCGGCGCGCGGCCACGATTTCATCTCCATTGACGTCATACGGAACCTCACGGCGACGGCGACGGCGACGGCGACGGCGACGGCGACGCCGACGGCGACGCCGACGGCAGAAATCTGCTTTTGAGTGTCCATATAATTGCTATCGCAATAAAAAAATGTCACAGTTTCGCCCTAAGGGCGAAGCAATGAATGCGATAGCAACACAGCAATGTCATACGAAGTAAGGTGAGCGGCTTTGGTAGCAACAACACGCAGAACTGTTGTCGACGCCATCGGCGTTTTGCCCGCGTTCGCTCAAAATGCGTGCGGCGTTGGTGACTGTTGCCGGAGCCTCTGATATAAATAGGCACTGCGTGCCGCAGCTAAACGTCGCCTCCCTTCCCTCCCCCTCCCCCACGGCCTCTCGCTCGTTGGAAGAAGGCGCGTTTGCTCTACATATATGGTGATTGTAAAGGAGAAAAGAGACGCCTACTTCTGCAGCCCTTAAGCGAGCACGGCGCAGAACGCGCGTTTGTTCTCCGCCGTGCGTTCACTCCCCGTGAAAGACGCGCCCCTCGCGCCCTTTCACTCGCACATACAGCGTTCGGCGCGCGGCGACGATTTCATCTCCAAATGACGTCATACGGAACCTCACGGCGACGGCGACGGCGACGGCGACGCCGACGGCAGAAATCTGCTTTTGAGTGTCCATATAATTGCTATCGCAATAAAAGAGCCGCGACGCCGAACGCTGTATGTGCGAGTGAAAGGGCACGAGGGGCGCGTCTTTCACGGGGAGTGAACGCACGGCGGAGAACAAACGCGCGTTCTGCGCCGTGCTCGCTTAAGGGCTGCAGAAATAGGCGTCTCTTTTCTCCTTTACAATCACCATATATGTAGAGCAAACGCGCCTTCTTCCGACACGCGAGAGGCCGTGGGGGAGGGGGGGAGGGGGAGGGAAGGGAGGCGACGTTTAGCTGCGGCACCAAGTGCCTATTTATATCAGAGGCTCCGACAACAGTCACCAACGCCGCACGCATTTTGAGCGAACGCGGGCAAAACGCCGATGGCGTCGACAATAGTTCTGCGTGTTGCCGATGCTGCTGCATGTCCAAGTTTATACAGCTGATAAAGCTAATATCATTACTCCGTATAGCTCTCTACAAGTTTGCTATCGCAATTGATGCTTCGCCTTTTAGGTGAAACTGCGACAACTTTTTACACCGCTTGCGATCCACCAGAGAAAAGGAAAGGTAAGTATCAAGGGAAAGAGAATTAAAAGAAGAGGGTAAGGCGTGTTGAGTGGTGCAGGCTTTCACGCGAGCTCGAACACAAGAAGCTGCGGAAGTGGGCTTCAAACGTGTGCTAGGGAAGTGGAGAGGAGGTGGAGGGAGGGGAGGAGGGGGGAAGGCGAGGCCCCAAGTAGGACCGGGGCGCCGTGACGCCCTCCGTATTACGCGGGGTCTGGCGGGGAACCAACGAAGCTGCTTTTACGTAACGGGCGGTGGATCATTGCGTTCCATGGATGACACGACATCAAGGAAATTAGGCAAATTATAGCGTTACTGCGCGAATACGTGTGCTCGGTAAAAGAAGGCAATATTCCTTTGCGCAGTGATCACACAGTTGAAACACTCATTGATGGGTGAGTTGGTACCATTCATATTTCCACTTTAGCTTGCGCATGAAACACACGGACGGAAGAAAGCATTAGACGACACCAGCAGTGAAATAGTGGACATTTTGCGCTCGCGTCACCAATAACAATGTCGGCCAGGCCAGGTCCAATTACTTTTCTGGGAAGCGCTCGTTTGGCGCATACATCATTCCCCATAGTAATGAAAGTGCTGACGCCGACTTAGGTCACGAAAAAACGGCTGTGCGCAGCCAGATCAAATATCTACTCTCAAACATGCTCATACATTACTCACATGCTGACGCCGATTTACGGGATAAATAAACGGACACGCACAGATTGACCTGCCCGAAAAAAAAAAAACAAGAAGGCAAGCCTATAGCCCATTGAAATGTGGGCACAGTAAGGTCGAATAACTTTTCTCGAAAGCGTTGGTTTGGCACATACGTTACTCACCATGCACAGGCCATTACACTTACCGTGGCCATCTCGTATGGCGGGGTTCTCAGCCCTCCTTTGTTCAACCTTGCAATCACTGGACTTGCCGAGCTTCTACTACAAACAGTCAACCTTTCCGTATATGCTGACGACATATGTTCAAAAAGCAGTTACCCTGACATCGTCGTACCTGCAGGGCCTCGGCATTTCGACCCAGATGTGCAGCTTAGTCACTTTTACCCACAAGACCATGACATGGTACTCCGCTTATATTGACCGCCAAACAATTTCATACACAACATCTCACCGATTGCTTGGCGTTATTATTTACAGAGACCTTTCGGGGATCCCCCACAGCTAATACTTGAACATATTTACTTCTATCCCCCACATATGAAGGTTTCTTGCCGGTAAAACATGGGACACATCCGTGACATCTACGCTTCAACTATACAGGAAGGCCTACCTATGATACTTGCGATATAGCACATCAGTGCTGTTCAATGCTAACAAAACTAACATCCGTGCCCTACAGACTATTCAAGGCCAAGCCCTTCGAACATGGCTGGGGCTGCCTCGGTGTGCGTCAATTGTAGCAGATATTGCCACTGCGAGAGATCACCCAATAACGACTTACGTAGCTATCGACGCACTCGGGGCGCATTTTGGTCATATATAGAGTTCCTGGCGACCATCTCGATCGCTTCAACGAGTAAAGACCAAAGGCAGCGTTTTCAAGATCTGTTGCCACAAACCAGCACTCTTTGAAATTGAGATACTCGCACGCAACAAGAACGCCATCCCCTCTGTGCAGTGGCGTAGCCAGAAATATTGTTCGGGGGGGGGGGGGGGGGGGGGCTGAGGTTGCAGCGCGGCCTCCTCCTTATAGAATTTGTCGAGGGATCAAATACATGAATAATAACTGCATTGCCAATGCCATTGTATTTTAGATGCTGCAAACGAATTATTGAACGCTACGCACTGTCAAGTAAAATATGTATTTTTCATAAAAGAATATATTCGTATGTCCTAAAAATTCTGGCAGAAATAACTGATGTCAATGCGGTCGCGTTCTTTTTCGTCTATTTCATAAGGAAAGAAAATATCACGCGGACATTAGAACTATATGAGTTCGAAACCAGCAAAGCAATGTATACAGCTGATATGAAGAACGTAAAGGCCATCTAATGAATAAGTTGAGGACAAATATTTTGATGAATCTTCGTCATTCAAGAACCTTGTTTACATTTTTGCACATATGCAACGGCCAGGAAAAAACCTCAATGACGCTGTCCCTGGTTGCAATAGATTGCGCAGGAGCAGCTGTTACCGGTCGTGTATTGTAATTACACCGAGATTATACTCGCAACAGTGAGTACAAATAAAAGTAGGAGAGAGAGAGAGAAGTCGTAAGGGAAATGCAGGGAGGTTAAACATGCTGAGCCCGGTAGGCTACACTGCACTGGGGAAGGGGTAGAAGGGATTGAAAGAGAAGGAAGAGAGAATTTCACAGTTCACACGTTGCACATTTACAGTTAAGCGTTCATCGCTGAGTTTCGTCACAGGCGGTCATACAGACTTGTTCACTTCAAAAAACACAGCAGCGCCTTTGTAGCCCTGCACATAGCAGACGCACGAGGCGACGCGCCCAAGATATTTTCCTCCGTAAAAAACCTGTCGTCTAAGTGCCCCAAAGCCGTCCGAAGGGCAATCCTCTCATCTTCGTATCTGTGGCAGTCACATAAAAGTAGGAGTTCTGCGAAATATACATTAGAAATGCGAAGATAGAATGGAATATACAAATGCGGAGATACAACTCGCTAAGGGCAAAAAAGAGTCGCTGGAAACAAAGTTCACTGCTTGTATACACAACACCTCGCAACAAGATATTTAAATGTACGTCTAAGTCTCCAATAAATCTACGTATTTAAGCAAACGTCCCTGTATATTATGCGTCAAACAAGACAAATAAACACGTTGCGGAGTCAGAGATAGTAAACTTTGCGCACAGAAAGACAGATGATCTAGGCAAGAACAAAACTATGATCGCAGACATCATGATATGTACTCGGGCCATACAGCGGTCGCGACAGCACCATACAGGTAGAATAATAGAGGAATAATGCAGAAATAAGTACGAAAATGTGTAATTTAACTGCCTGCACAGCGACAGCAATTATTCTGCACCCAAAATTAAAGGAGGGTTTTACTTCATTTCAAAAAAGAAATAAAAGCAGGTAGCTAAAAAGGAAAGAAAAGGACAAGCGAAAGACACAGATGATGCGGCAAGTTACTACCCAATATTCGAGTGTATTTTTGGCAAACGCATCGTGGGCCGGGCTTTCAATGAGCAAGGTCGGTCAAAATTGGTTATTGATGTCCTCGTAATTTTCGTATTCGCATGATAATTTTGATCATGATGCTAACTGCTAGAATAAACGGCTAAAATTTCTGCGGTTTTAAAAGCTAACGAACAGTCATACGTTTTCACAATTACGAGCTTATGGACCTGAAGGAATAGAGCATTTTAGTTGCATTGATTTTTGCTGCTTTGCTATCTAAAGGACAAACTTCTCTCGGCAGGGAAGTTGAGCGAAGCGGTCAATGACTTCGGACACGTTGATGCCGACGTCTCTGTGGGTGTATAGAAGCACCAGTCTAACCATGCGTTCCACGGACATTGTGGAGCGCAAGTAGTTTTTTAGTAAACTCTTGTAAAAAAAATAATCTCTCTTCGCTGGCAGTGGTCACTGGAAGGGTTACTAGAATCTGGAACAGTTTGTACACATTTACATAGAACCTGCAGTCGCAATGAGAGATGGGCATCTATTCCGGTGCTAAAACGTAAAACACTCCCTCGATGTCGTTGGCATCCTTGTTTAGGTACTTTGCACAAACAGTAGGCTGTTCGATTGCGGCGATGTCTGTCGTTTCGTCAGCAAGTACGGCGAAGCAGCCTGCTTATGCAACTAGGCTTTCTTTGATAATTTCGCCACAAATTTCTATAATTTGGTTTTGTGCATCTGGGCTTAAATACGAGGCATTACTGGGGCAACTTTCCAAATGGTTCTTCAGATATGTATCTCCACAATCAGCTCGCATGCGAAGAAGCGCTCTGAAAATACCTGTATTTTAGGGGGGGGGCCTATGCTTGAATCCATAGGGCCACTGTCCCTGTGGCCAACGAGAGCCAGACCTTGTAGCCCGCAAAAAGAATTTCCTCAATAATAGGCCATTTCCTTCTTCCTGTTTTCTCAAATTTTACTTTGCCTGCCCTGGTCCAGCTGATCGATCACATTGGGCACGCGTCCTGAAAATGTTTGGAGAAAATTATCAGCTGCTAGCTCACAGTCACGGTAATATTTAGTATTTTCGTGTGTGTGGAAGATTGCGAGCGCGTGCTTTCATTTCTGGAACGGCTTGGACACGAGGGCTCCAGTGCACGCATGTTGGTCCAAGTTTATAACAGCATTAACCCCATAAAGTTCCAGAATTGAAAATCTTTTGAAGCACGCCTTTGGAAATGTCAGTGCACTTTTCGCGTCAAAAGTTTATGAGAACTTTACACCCATAAAATTTCGGAATTGAAATCCATGCGCTCCTTAACGCGCAGAGCGTGTCCATGCTGCAACGCGCGCGCTCGCTATCGAAAAGCCCTTGAAAGTTTGTGCTCGGATGGGGCTCCTTGCGTTACGTGACCCCAGGTGCCACGAAATCCACCACAGGTGCCACGAAATCCAGCCCGAGTTCACAATGTTCGTGCCGAAATGTCTTTCGAGCGTGAAAAAGACATTGTAGACAGAATGCAGAATGATTGAACATAGCTCGCCTACTCGAACATGTCGCAGCCTATGACACTAGGACACCTGAACAATGGAGCATTCTGCACTCAAGAACGAATTATGGTCAACAAATGCTTCGACATACACTTCCGACTTTACTCAGTAACCTCGCCTTACGAGAAATAGACCTTCTGTCCTTATGCAGCCTGCACAACTACTTTCAGTCAAACTAATCCTTGTTGTTTAATGAGTTTGTTCATATGCAATACTGTATGACTTTCCCCCCCTTTATTTGCTTTAGTTTATGCTGCACTGAATATAGTGCTATGTTTTTTTTCCAATTTTTTTCCTGTTTTCGTATAATAAGACTTTCTTTATGTAATCTATAATGCTCATGTGTAAATTCAATATTTCCGTGTTAATGCAGACTACTTGTTTTTCTAATTGTTAAAGTGTATTACTACCTGTCTCCTATACACATTTTTTTTAAATTGACACCTTCCCATCTGTTTACTCACATGTGAGCGCCCGACGCCCTCTGTTGCCTTTGATGGGTTTTTGGGCTGGTCAAGTTGCCTGCGTGCAACTTTTTATCCAGAACCCCACCATGTCATTCTTTTCATGGGAAGTCAATTATTATTATTATTATTATTATTATTATTATTATTATTATTATTATTATTATTATTATTATTATTATTATTATTATTATTATTATTATTATTATTCCCGGCGTCAGTGGTGGTTTTGGTCGGCGGTGCATGCCGGCACTAAAAAATTTCGGGGGGGGGCTGAAGCCCCATCAGCCCCCCCCCCCCCCCTGGCTACGCGCCTGCTTTGATCCTAGTTCAGGTGCCGGGCAAGGATCCGCGTCCTTGCATTGATTGCCGCATGCTAAACGCGATCACTAAAGATCAAATTTAGCCTACACGAAACATCAAAGAGCGCATCGAGAATGTCATTCATATCGAGAAGGTTCATTCAATCATCGAGAAGGCCCGATTCATTTCGACACTAGAGTCTAGTTCGAGGCTGCAGCAGGTTCCGCTCACAGAGCAGGCCAGCAGATATGTTGCCTTCATATCGGCGTTGGGAACGTTCCGCTCTAAGGTCCTAAGCTTCGGTTTGAAAAATGCCCCTTACTGTTTTTCAAGCCTTATGGACAAAGTTTTGAGAGGACAGGAAGAGTTCGCCTTGCCGTACTTAGATGATGTAGCGATATTCCGCATCCTGGTCGAAGCATATGCAACATCTGAGGGCAGTATTGGTCCGCTTGCCTGAAGCCGGCTTAACTGTCAAGGCAACAAAATGTCAGATGGCGCAAGCGGAAGTGATCTACCTCAGTTATGTCATCAGACAGGGCCTTCATCGTCCCTCTGAGCTAAAGGTGGCTGCGATACGAGATTTCCCGCAGCCCTGTACAAATCCGATATCCGATCTTTCTTAGGGGTCGCACGGTACTATCAGCGGTACATCCCAACGTATTCTGAACTAGCTAGCGTTCTGACTGATGCTCTACGAAAAACTGAGCCACAGAGCGTCCTCTGGGACGAAAAGAAAGAATCAGGTTTCAACGTCCTAAAGAGTGCGCTGACTAGTCAGCCCGTGCTAAGATAACCGGACTACACGAGGTAATTTGTGGTTCAGTGCGATGCGAGCGAGCGATGCATGGTCGTTGTACTATGCCAAAAGGGAGAGAGCGAGGAGGAACACCCCGCCCTGTACGGAAGTCGGAAACTCATTAGTCGAGAACAGACCTACAGCGCTACTGGGAAAGAGTGTGTCTGTTTAGTTTGGGATGTTAAAAAGTTGTCTTGTTATCTTGCAGGCTCAAGGATCATCATCGAAACGGATTATTGTCCTCTCAGATGGTTGCAGACAACAACTTCCAAAAATGATCGCCTCCTGCGTTGGAGTCTCGCTTTGCAGCAATATTCTTTCAAGATACGCTATAAAAAGGGTACTCTCAATGTCAATACTGATGGCTTAAGTCGAAGCCCCTAGATGAAGAATCAGCCTCGATAGTTTCCGAAAAATCTTGTTTTTTCTTCCTGACGTAGGATTGGAAAGGTTTTAATGTTGTTTACGCAGTTGGGTCAAGTCACGTCTTGTGAAGCGTATAACAAATTTATGTATGTATTTAGTGCTGCTGTAAGTTGGTAAAACTGTCACTTTTGAGTGGGGAAATAAGCCTGGCAGAACTCAGAGGGGATTTGTCTCACGCTTGCTGACTGAGCGGCTGTGTCTAGGTGAAGTTCTGCAGACGCATGCTGTGACCGAGAAACTGCTGCGGGCCCTTCTGAGGCATCTATACTCTGACCGGGACATTGAGCTATGTTGGAGAACATCACAGTGTTTCGTGCTCAAGATGGCTGTGCGACAACCGACGACGACTGCAAGCATCGACCAGCCTCATGGCTCTGGCCAGCGGATGCCGTCGCCTGGCAATCGGGATCTCCTTCGGCGGTAGGGCAGTCTGTTACGATTCCCTTAGGGCTGCGATGCCCGGACCACGTGTAGTGAATTCTGATTCACTTTGACAGGCCATGCTGGGATCACGTGCAAATGCATGGTAATCGGCGTGCCTAACGGTCTCGCTCGTCAACATGAATAGACGTGTCAGTCGTGAGGGTCAGAGATGAAACTTGTCGTGCCGCCCTGCAACCCTACCTGCCCCGCTGAGGACGTTCACCCTGCTCCGGTCACCCACCATCTCTGCCTCGCCTGCTTTGCCCTATCCTGCAGTGGGGGAGAAGAGAGGGGGAAAGTGCCCAATAGGGAAGGGTATAAGAAAGCCAGCCAGCAGCCACGTGGAGAACACTTTTGCTTTGCCCTAGTGTGCAGGTGCATGCATGCTGAACGTTCCTTGTATGTTTTCTTTGGAGCGCATCGCTCACTCGTAACCATGTTCAAACTTCTGTTACTTCTTTTTACGTCGCCTCGTCTTCCCTGCCGGACCCTCTCCGATGGTCAACCTGGTTCGAGCTCCAAGCAGACGCTGTTGAATGTTCCCAAACCCCGGCTCGTAACAATTGACAATTTGTGCGCATGAAAAACTATAACGCTTATTCCATCTGGCTAACAAGTGTTTGTTGCTGTGTCACTCTTTGCAGACAAATAGGTTTCTTAGCCCTTGCGGACGAGATCAAACCGACTCTGATATACCTGGAACTGATATTTTACGCTACGTATGGTGTTAAGTACTATCATGACCATCAAGAGCAACCGATAACATTATTTGATATACGTACACCAGTGAAAGGCTTTCATGTACTGCAATATGAATTCATTTCCCCGTCGGTTGGGGGTAAGCCTGCCATACGTTCATAACAAGATCACTGCTCGGGTAAAGGGTATCGGCAATAAAATCTTGGAACACGCCAAGGAGTATTTTGATATAGTGCCTTTATTAAACAGCTTGCGCTCTCAACTTACCGTTTTAAATACCAGAGGATGCGTCAAGAAAAAATGTCACAGTTTCGCCCTAAGGGCGAAGCAATGAATGCGATAGCAACACAGCAATGTCATACGAAGTAAGGTGAGCGGCTTTGGTAGCAACAACACGCAGAACTGTTGTCGACGCCATCGGCGTTTTGCCCGCGTTAGCTCAAAATGCGTGCGGCGTTGGTGACTGTTGCTGGAGCCTCTGATATAAATAGGCACTTGGTGCCGCAGCTAAACGTCGCCTCCCTTCCCTCCCCCCTCCCCCACGGCCTCTCGCGCGTCCGAAGAAGGCGCGTTTGATCTACATATATGGTGATTGTAAAGGAGAAAAGAGACGCCTACTTCTGCAGCCCTTAAGCGAGCACGGCGCAGAACGCGCGTTTGTTCTCCGCCGTGCGTTCACTCCCCGTGAAAGACGCGCCCCTCGCGCCCTTTCACTCGCACATACAGCGTTCGGCGCGCGGCGACGATTTCATCTCCAAATGACGTCATACGGAACCTCACGGCGACGGCGACGGCGACGGCGACGCCGACGGCGACGGCGACGCCGACGGCAGAAATCTGCTTTTGAGTGTCCATATAATTGCTATCGCAATAAAACGAGAATTATATGATGTCGATGTAGAAAAATTCAAAACTCTGCAATTTCCCCCCGCCGGAAGTGATGCACGGTTTTAAAAGCGTGGCTTCTCGGCATGAGTTGAAATATTAGGCGACGCCTGCAGTCTACCCGCAGCGTGTTGCGATATCTCTGAGGCGACGTACTGGTATTGACGTCACATCCGCTAACCGCCTGTAGCGCGTATTCTCTATTTACGCGCTATTTAAAGGCGCGTGACAAGAAAAACAGACAATCAGCAGCCATGTAGCTTTACTAGTCTACGCTATCCATTTATACAAAATGTAGCCAAATATAAATTTCATAGTAGTTGGTCTGAGAGGACGGCATTAGAGTGTATATACAGATTCAAGTACATGTTACACAAATCGTCATGTGAAACATTACCTAAAGATTTGTTTTGAAATCAGTGCCAAGACCGTTTATAAGAAGACGGTAGCTCCTCTTAAAAGTACAATAGTAATGTTATTAAGTTATCATGAAAAGGAACTGAAAACGTAACTTATCTCCACATGCTGAAACAAGAAATGATTAATAAATCTATTTGCACCTACTGAAGTGTTTTAACTATATCAGTTTGCTTAGATAGTACAGTGAAGACACTGACAAATACAAATGTTACATAAATAGCTATCGTTCAATGTGGGCGCATTGAAGCAAGAACAAATACCAGTGAAAACAAAACTAATGTCACAATATATAATTGATATTCTTAGCACTGGTTTCCATCACTTACAGGTGGCCTATAGAAAAAAAATGCATCAATGTAACTAGAAAAGATTTTAGACTTGTCAGTCACCGTTCCTTTTGAACACAGTTTCGCTTTGGAACAAAATAATAACGCAGTTGTATGTGTTTCCAGATGCGCATCGACGGCGAACTCATGTTTCCAACGGAAACGGTTTTTCCAGAACTGGACTCCATGAGACTCTTCCGTACAGGGCGACTAGGAGACCCACCATTTGTATTGTGGGAAAGCCACTTCACGACAACCGAAAATATTGTCCAGTTTGAGGTAATGTTTTTCATTCGGGATGCAATATAAGCTGACTGTAGTGTCTTTTGATTTGTTTGTATATTGCAATAAACCTTGTTGAGCGTATAGGTTATAGGATATTTTGCCATTTGTTTTTTAGAGTGCACGAAATACTAAACAAGACGCCTTGAGGAGACAAATTTTCTTATTCGTGCTGAATTTCTCAAAGAAGTAAACGATACTTGCAATTGAACGCATACTCAAATATTTAACAAAATTTAACTGAAAAACCTTTATCCTAATATTTGTTACGACACACATTGTTATGCACGAATTGGAACCGGCGCGTTCGCGAGGGTTTATATGTGTGCACTAGGTACAAATTAAAATAATGGTAGCTATAATAGCAGGCATTAATTCCCAAGTGTACGATGAAACGCAGTGGCGTTCGAATTATGTTCGTGTTTCAGTGCATAAAATGGCGTTATCTTTAAATTCTAACTGAGAAACCATGCATGTTTGCAACAAATTTAACGGCGCATATTTCGAAATCAGTGCTGTCCTGTGAATTTGTTCCAAAAGGATATGCTTTGCAAGCTCACAGCCTACATTTCGTAAATAGTTACAGGCGGTTTAATGTAATTAGTTAAGAAACTTGAGTATTAAAATTTTGTAATTTCTCATTAGAAATCGATATATTGTGCAACAAATGCTCTCCTTCTCTATCTCACTACTTTAAAAGTAAAAGCACAAAAAAGAAAATGTAGATACTTAAAGTTCACTAGAACACTTGCTAAGATTATGTAGGACGTCCATCCTTAATATTGGTAATTCTAACAATTAGTATTCTGATTCCCTTAAAAAACACCTTGCTGACTATCGCATTTACTGCATTTTATAGTTTTTATGTGAATTGTGCTATTCCTGTTCTGATATTTTCAAATTGCTGAAAACAAAATGTTGTGAACTAATTACGCAACCATAGACAAACTAAACTTG